>NC_083473.1:7040971-7175971 GCF_030014155.1 Tachysurus vachellii | reverse complement strand
TGAATATGTATGTGTCGAGATACTAATCCATTATTTTACTCTTCAGAAATAAAACATTGAGACTGTTATAAAGCTGCATTTATCAGTCTGTTCATTCAGGCGCCCCCTGACGGCCGCATACTGAACTGCAGGAACTCCTGCTCTGACCTTTGTACACACTTCCTCTGACTTTCTGACAGCTGCGAATGACAAGCCAAGTACATGTTAGAACCAAACTACTGAGAAGAACTCAGTGATCTTAGAGCTTTCATTCAGGAGTTATGCTTGGTGGAGTTATGATTAATAAATAGACATTATATAGGATATTAGATGATATAAGGAATGAGTGATCTAATGATGAAGAAAGAAGAGACGATGAAGATGATGATGAGACATAAACTAGATTCTACAACACTTCTCAGTTTCCTTCACAAATAAATAAATGTCAGTGTCGTGCAATTAACCCTATTAAAAATTAAAAAGGGCGATGATAAAGTACAGTCTTTATATAAAATTTGTTACAGTGGTAAAATTTTATTCATTGGTTTTTGCATATTCATATTCATGAACTTTATTTTGTATTCTGTACAACTTTAATGTATGTGTTTATATTTTAATGACATGGTACAGATTATATATCAGAATGCCATGGATACTGTATGTGTGGGTTTCCTCCCAAAAACATGCAGCTACTTGGATTGGTGACTGTAAATTGCCCCTAGGTGTGTGTGTGTATTGTGCCCTGTAACGAACTGTAGACCCACCCACTGTACATTCAGATCCACAGCAACTTTACACAGAATAAAGCTTTTTCTGCAGATGAGTGAATGACAATTCTTTCTGTTTTTATGCACTATTATTAACCTAATTTACAAAAGTGCACTTACAATCTTAAAAAAAAGATAAAATATATATATATATTTGAAAATATAAAATTTTTTCACTACATTTTTGTGATGTATTTGTAGTAAAAAAGTGAATTAATATTAATATTAATAATAATATTAATAATAAATATAATATTATTATAATTAATAATTGTATTATTTTTAATATATAATTTTAATATTATGTTAGCTAGCTTTTAGCTGCTATTATTATTATTACTATTATTTAACTAAAAATAAACAATAAAATGATTTATTAAGCAATCAACAATTAGTTATTAAATAATAATAATAATAATAATAATAATATTAATGAGGAAGAAGAAAATTCTGATTGTTTTAGTAAGTCAATAATACTATTTAATTGATTACATCTCTCCATTATTATTATTATTATTATTATTATTATTATTATTATTATTATTATTATCTAGCTAAAACAAAAAATAAACAATAAAATATGATTACATTAATACAAAATAATGAACTAATAATAATAATAAAATGATTGTTTTAGTAACAAATAAAACTATTTACTTGATTACATATAGTATAATATAGATAAGTATTATTATTATTATTATTATTATTATTATTATCTAGCTAAAACAAAAAATAAACAATAAAATATGATTACATTAATACAAAATAATTAACTAATAATAATAATAAAATGATTGTTTTAGTAACAAATAAAACTATTTACTTGATTACATCACCAGTATAGATAAGTATTATTATTATTATTATTATTATTGTTGTTGTTGTTGTTGTTGTTGTTGTTGTTGGTGGTGGTGGTAAGTTGTGCCCTCTGATTCAAAGCACAATCTCATCATAAACAGTTCACGCCAAGTTAGTGATTGTTTGTCATTTTATTGTCTTAAAAAGTTACACGATCCCCGAGGGGCGGGGAAATCATATACACTAAACATTGAACACCACGACTACACAAGCAGGGACTTTTCAATGTTACAATCTTTACAAAAAAATCCCTCTTTGAAGTTATTATGCTGAGTATGACAGATAAACATCTCTTACAGCTCGACGTAACATCACAATGAGGAACGATGTCTTTCGAGAACGCTAAGAAACCCATCATGATAAGGGAAGACGTCTCATGGACTATCCACATTTCATATGAAACATGTTCAGTATAAACACAGCATCCGTCGTGGATGGCTCGTCTGTTCGTTGGTCTTGTTTACAGCTGTTAAACTTCAGGCATTTAGTGCAAACTTTATCAAATCGCCGTTCTCTCCATTATCCTCACCATCATCTTCAGTGCGTGTGTGTGTGTGTGTGTGTTAGGAAGTAGAATGCAGAGCGTTGGCCTCGTCTCTCCGACACACACAGTGAATAGAGAAGGGAAAAGGCTTATATTAAACTGGATCTTCTTTAAAAGGCTTATGATAGAAGTGGTCAGGTATCTGGAGAACTGATGCGAGATTAAAGTAAAACAATATTTTAATACTACACGTGTGAAACTGGGTCAGGTCTGGTGTCAGTTAATATTTCACGACTGCCAGAGAAGTCAGTGTGGCCTGTGTGGAAATCCCTGAAAGAAATAGTGCAGCAGGGGGAGGAGAGAGGCAAGACATAAAAAACCCTAGTCAGTAAAAACATGTTTGGTGTCCTGTTTTTTTTTTAGTTTTTTATACTAAAGCTTTGAGGCACAATAAGAGCACACAAAGCAAATAGAAGCTACACTGAAGAAAAAAAAAAAAAGAATTTTAGTTCAATTTTTTTTTTCAAGCCACAAGCATCGGTTTTCTCAGACCATCCCATAATAATCAACCTTAATGTTGATACAATCGCTGTCCATCAAGACAAATCTAGACTTACATAATCTTTCTTTTAATACAAAGCACTCATTTATAGTCCACATACTGTGAGTGATCAATAAACATGTCCTTAAACACAAAAAGTGTAGACTTGTTTCCCCCCCTCCCCCCCTACTATTTAAGTGCAATACTCTGTGCGAGTAAGTCGTACTACAAACGCTCACACTCGTTCGTTTCGCTTGTATCGTATACAAACATCTGATGTTCCTCTTACGTACAAGTTTACTATCTGAGACGAAGTGCTAAGGAAGAAAATGGCTGCAGAGTCTGTCTTTAGCTCCTTGCTTTCCTACTTTTGTCCATTTGTATAGCTGACAGTGTGTCATACAGTGTCAGAAACCACGTTTGACATGAAATCCTGAACAACTCGACACCATTAGCTACTTTAGCCTGGAGTGTAATACCTAAAAGCAAGCGTTAAGACACCAAACAAGTCTCGACTGAACGGATGAATTGGGGTAAGCTGAGGAAAAGCGTACAAGCCGGAGAAAAGAAATTGTGTCAAATGAAACAGGAATGTAAGATAAAGGGAGTTGTGTAGCTATACAAAGTAGATGATTAAGGAGTTTTGCATTCAAGCCTTTGATCACACACAATTGTAAATTCGATTTCTAGCACTTGTAGCATTAGCACCTTCACCATCTGTCTTGGCTCAGAAAGCGCACATAGCTCAGTCACTGTTGTAACCGTGTCACTGTTAGCCATTGTACAAGTGTGGAGGTAGCTGTGTGTGTGTGTGTGTGTGTGTGTGTGTGTGTGTGTGTGTGTGTGTGTGTGGTTTTTATTTTTCTTCTGTCGTCTTGTTCTGTAGTTCAGAGCACCGGGATTTAAATAGAAAATTGACCAGAAAAACAGCTGATGGGGAGGATCTATATTTCTGTCCTGTCCAAGCTACAGAGCCAAGAAACGAATAGCACCTGTTGTATCAAAATTCATATGAATTTATGTTTTTTTTTTCTCCTGGATGTGTATGTATGAAAATATTCCTTTTGTTTTCCCCCAAATGATCACAATTCAGCTATAAACACAAGGCGTTTTTGTAAAGCCAATAGTTGACCAAGGCGTCGGAAAGGGATCCGGATTGTGAATGGCGCTGAGAAAACCGGTCTCTAGAGCAGGTGCACAGAAACATCTGGAAAGATCTCCCTCTGCACAGAACAAGATGTGGAAATATGATTGACCTGAGAGTAGAGAACCAACACTGAACCCGGTAGAGAACAAGTAGTCAGATGCAAATCTGAAAGGTTACGGAGACCCGTAGCTCCTTAGATCAATAGATTTAAATTAAATAATGAGAGCAGTTTCGTACAACAAACAGCATCAGTCTGGCTTATGAAGAGCGTATGTGAGTTTTTTAAACCAATCCCAAGGTACCTAAAATAAAGTTTTAATGTGTGTGAGTGTGTGTGTAGTGTTTTTAATTCATTGGACACTGCTTCAGTGCATTTAATGAGTCGTTTTTTTCCTCCGTGCTCCAGTTCCTCGTCTACACGCTGGTAATAGAGGCCTGTTTCTCTGGACGAGCGGCAGGAGGCTCGGGAACGGGCCGGAAAGAGGGGACGTGGTACGGAGGCGGAGGTCTCTTGGTGCCCATGTGCCTGGGACTCAGAGCCATGTTGTGCCGCCGATTATTGTCCACATTGCTTGACGTGTTGGAAGCGAGGCTCTCGCGAGTGCTGGGGCCCAGAGAGAGAAAGAGAAAGAAGAAAAAGAAGAAGAAGAGAAAGAAAGAGAAAGCAAAGGTGTTACGGTGGAGAAAAGATGACTGGGGTTAAATAGTAAAGGAGTGATAATGGGGAGCTGTGGAAAAGCAAAAGGAAAATGAACAGAAATGGAGCTGACAGGAAAAAAAAAACAGTATCATGACAGTGTGGTCATATTTTTATTTCTTTTTTCCAGAAAAGGTATTTTATATATTTGGGAAGTATATGGATTGCGTGAGGAGTAAAAACATGCATCTATATCTTACACATATAGATGTGTTATCTTAAATTTTACACCACGCTTGTTCAAAGCTATTTCATAAACGAATTGCTTCGCACAGACTGAAGCATTTCATATAAATATACGGATCAATTTGGAGATGTATTTTAACTTACAGCAAAGAAAAGTAGCTAAATAGATAGATCAGCAAATCATCTCGCGAAACTCGAGATCCCGAAACTCAAGATCTCTGCATCTGGTGGTGTCTGGTGGCCAATTTGTTCGGTAGATGTTTAGAAGAAGCTACAAAAACACTACCACACTCCACAGCTCAACATGGGCATAAGAACAAAGTAAAGACTTGTAGGAACAAACAAGACCCAAGTAGAAATGAATACAATTCCATTTGTAGGACATCTGGTTAAAATGTGCATCAGAAAGCATCTACACATGCGTTAGAAAGAGACGTAACCTGGAGCGAGCCACGTCAGAGACGTGAGAGAAGAGTTTTGGTATGACAGATTTGTTACTGTTGGATGTTAAAGCTAAAAGAAAGTCTCAAAAAGCATGCTTTCAAACCAAAACCAATGACAGAAAAGGAATTTGTCAAGCAAAATTCTGAAATAAATAAATAATTAAATAAACACCACTGAGTGGTGGTTGTCAAGTATGCGAACTGATTTCAATCCAGCTTATTAAAGGCACATGACACAATCGAGATGCATCAAAGGACCAGATGTGCACTCGGTCTTGTTGAGTAAACTGAAATCAAAATTCGTAGTAGATTTCATCTAAAATGGCTGCATTCAGACCTGAATTTTTACATGACATACGTCTTTGATGTAAATAGGGTTTCTCCTAATAAACCTGTAATAACCCAATTTTTTTTCTGCTATGCCGTACATAGACGTCGATGTGGGACCCGACCCAAAAGGCTCCTGGTTCCTATAAGAAAACTGTGACCAAAATGCCAACCAGGATTTAGGACTCTACAAACTGATTAATTCCACATAATTTTCATGATCTCTGGAAAACAAGGTTTTAGAACCACACCAAAAGAATTACAATAAAAATAAATAATAATAAAAAACACGTCGACTTTAGGGTGAGAACTCGTGTCTTCAGTCGAACCTCACACCACCTGGAACCAATTAGTGTGGTTTGAATTGAGCACATCCAATTATTTAAGAAAGAAAGACAGAAAGAAAGACAGAAGGAGAGAATGGAAAAACTCAACGAACATCATGTTCTGATTCACTGCTCGAGAACCGAGAACCTCAAATCACAACATAAAACGGTTGGAAAGTTCGATAATTGAGGTTGGATGCTTTAGTGGTTTTAACTGCACATTCTGTATAATGTGAGTGCGGGATTTTAAGGAACAACTTTTTCTACAGTTTGGTTTTTGTTTGTTCGTACTGAAACCGAAAAAAAAACAAAAACATTGATGTGGAAGGAGCAGCCATTTTCTTAACATGGAACCTGACACATACAAACTGAATGCTTCATGTTTGAAATCCTGCTCTTGGAAACTGTTTGTTGTAGTTTTTTTGGGCAGGATTTAGATCTCACATCTAACACTTGGGTGAAGTCAAGCCAAATAAGACAAATGGGAAAATTAGGTTAAATTTCCAGCTCTACTTTGTTGGGTTTTTTTTTGTTTTGGTAAATCTCAACACAACACAATCAAGTGGGAATGAATACAAGGTGAAACACACACAAACACACGACAGGGAAATAAATACAGCCAACGGAATACAACGTGAAAAACACAGCTTTGTTTAATCCATAAAAACAATTCACATAATTAATAAAAAAAAAAAATAAAAATAAAAAAAAGACACAAAGGGCACATTTTTGCTTCCGTGAATGTCTGAAATGTCCAGCTTTTCTGAAGCTATACAGCTTCTTGCCAGCACTCCAAATGTACTATTTGTACTATTGCTGATGTAATACTCTCACCTTTTGTACCATAATCAATTTTCAACCTAGAAAGGTGCATATAACATATCTTTAAATTCCCTAAAAGATGGCTTGAAAGTTCGAATGTGATTCTGTTGTTCTTTTCTGAGATGCAGGGTTTCCTTTCAAAACAGGAAGTCAACACCATCAGAGTGATGGTGTATTGTGTGTGTTGCTTGGTGTGTTTAAGGACCACCACACCCCTTACAGAATCTAACAAACCTGACAGTAGCCTTATTGAACTCGCTTATAGAAGGCTGCTGCCTTCACCCATGCCTTTTAACTTTAACAAGATCGATATCCTAACAAGATGTAGAACCAATGAGCTACTTCTGTAGAGCAGAATTTTAATACAGAGCTTTTAACTGGAAGGCTACAAGACTAGTTATCGTGTTCCAAGAACCAACATTAATACACAGTTGATATTAATGATGCCATTAAAGCAAGAATACACACAACACTAAAGTTACGATTTTGATTTCAGGGCCATTTGAAAGCTTTACATACAAAAAAAAGGTGATTACAGTATTTTAAAGTTACACTGTACCCTTATAATAAGGTATTACATCTAAGAACATTAGCCCAGAGACAAGGTAAGGTACAGTTTTTTTGGTGAGTACAGGGAGTTCCCAAGCAAAAGCAATGGTGCTAAGTTACTAACCTCTTGTGCTATTCTCTCACAAATTCAATTTAATATATAAAACAGGATGAAAAATACAGATTAATTAACTTCCCAGCAGAGGCACGTAAATCGGACCTGTCCTACTGTATAGAACACGTTATTAAAATTTAGTTTCAAACACTTTACATCCCAAATTTTTTTTTTGTTTTTTTTTTTGTTTTTTGTTTTTTTGCTCACGTCTAAACACAGCTATTGGACTGTAATGTGGGAATATGCAGGCTGTAGTGTGACAGCTTTCAGACATCGGGGAGGCAGTGCCGCAAATAAAAAGGATGTACTGTCAAGACTGGGGGGCGAGTACACAAACTCAGGACTAATTCAGAGTTGCAATGTGTGCTCAAGGCATTAATACTGTGCTAGAATTCATGCACCTTAGTGCAAAGTTGTCAAATCCATAAAAACATACAATCCAACTCAATATCAAGCTTTACATTACTTGAATTCAGGTTTGTGTGGCGCAGGGAAAACTCACAGCTATGCAGGACAATAACTTGAGAAACCCTGCTTTAGGACATGAAACTTTAGAGATTATAAATACTCGGGTACAGTAGTATGTCTGTCCATCGCCAAATTGCAAGTGTTTATTGTTGAACTGTAATATATTGTTTCTGCCTGTAAGAGCACACAATGCAACCAAACCACAATAAACTGAGAGAAATACAAACAACATTCAATGTACACCCTGATAACAACGATCAACGGTACACACTTTAAAAACAAACAAAAAAACCTACAACGTAAACAAACAGGAAATGCAAGACAAATAATTATTCAGCTAAAAAGTGTAAACACTTCCAAAACAAAATTGGTAGAGGTAAAGATGTAGTACCTATTCAAAGGGAATTTAAGTCATGTCACATTTTAACCATCAAATAAAATTAGATTACAACTGTGAGCTAAACAATTAGGTAGGTTTATAGTTTATTGTTATTTTGTGAGCAAATGTTGGAATGCTGAAAAACAGGACGTTTGGCAACCATTGCATTAATGACCTCAGGATACATTGCTATCCTTTTGACTTAATATTTTGTGTCCTAAATAGAAAAATGCTAGTGACAATAGAGCTGCACAGTCGGTCATCCTCATGAGCATTGTGACTTAATACAAATTATATACACACTTGGACCAGGTGAGTGAAATGTGGCGTACCAAGTGCAACAAATAGTACTTTTCCACTGGACAGTTCGGTAAGACACCATACTGTTATTAATGAAAATCTAGAAATAGCTGTATGCTTATACAAGGTGTTCTTGTATGTGTGCATATGTTATTGTGTAGCTGCATCTGCATCATGCATCACGTTATAGGATGCATGGATAAAGTAATGACCATTACCACTCTGGACATTAGTTTCATAACAGCACTTGCTAATGTGTTTAAGTTCTCTAATACCACAGCAAATGACGAAGAATGACAAGTCATACTTTTTATCATTTTATATGTCGTTCTGTTGTTCCCTCAATAGCTTCAAGTTTTCTATTGACGTTAAAAAAAATATACTTTCCCAAGTTTTAAAGGCTTTACTGTTCAGCTGTTTAATTTTTGACACTGGAGACTCCTTCCGAAACTTCTTTAATGCGGAGCACCATATGAGGCCCTGTATAAAATTGTTACTATAAGCACAATAAAGTACTAGCATATTAATTTGAACCTGTTATTTGCCTCGTAGCTGGAGTTACTGTCAGAGCTTGTTACAGAGAATTAATCAACACATTCCGACCAATCATAATCGAGAATTCAACGGCACTGTGGTATAATGTACTGTACTGTACAGCGCCATACACTGGAAAAGTACAAGAGAAGTTGCTGGTGTGCAGAATTGTTTTTTTTCAATGACGAATTATTGCTTTTGTGCAAACATTATACATGTATGGTGGATTTTCTTCAGTCAGAAACCCCTGCTCAAATGACCTCCATGTGCCTATCTGTACTGGCTTACCTGTAATATTTTGTATATGTGGCTATTTCATATTTGTGCCACAGCTACATTAGTGAAGACAATTTATTTCACAGTAGTATTAATCTCATTCACAGAGGTTGTTACCACTGAAACAGCAAAAAATGTGAACTTCCTGGAGTAATGCTAATATTTTATAGAATATATGTCAAGGTTTTTTCTATTTAAAAAAAAAAAGTTCATGGTGAGTAAAAAATGTGCTGAAGTACACTGACACTTTGTCTATTCACAGAATAGCGTACTGCTCCAGTTCAAGCAGGAGAACTACTCTGGCATCCAAACAAGAGTAGGAAACCCAATACTGGACCTGAGTGCCTTACCGTGGGGAATTAAATCCACTGTCCACAGTCACACTGCTGGAGTCCATGCTGTCCAGACGTGTGGAGTGGGCCGACTTCTGGCTGTTGCTGCTCTCGCCTTCTTTGGGACTGAGAAAGGTGAGGTTCTTTTCAAACTTGCGCTGGAGATCTCGCTCCTTCTCCCGATCCAGAAGCCACTTCATCGTCCCACCACCTTCCAGAACTTTCTCCTCCACTTTGTTCTTATGGCTGGTGTCCTCAGATTCGTCGTCTGATACGTTGTAGTAGTCAAAAGAAGTTTCCATGCACGATGCCTGATGCTCTTGAGCAGAGGATGATGGTACAGACAATGGAAGAGGATCCTCGAAGTGTTCCTGGTTCTCCAGGACTTCCACGGACTTTGAGTGTGGAGATTTGCGCATCGTACCTGGCCTGGAGAAACTGCTTTCCACATAGTCCACAGGTTTAAACAAAGTCTCTTGGTTGTAAACCTCTGCCATTTTGTCCAAGTCACCTGAGTCACTGTTGTGCTGGTGCATCAAGCGTCCATTGGGCAAAGGCTCTGGCATCTGGTTTGACGCAGATAATGCTATACTGTTCTGTCCCAATGTGGAATCATCATTATACTCTACAGGGTGAGGTGAGGTCAGAATTGGAGCTGTACGTTCAGAAGGAATCCCTTTCCAAACGCCATCTGTAAATTCATGGCTGGATTTTACCAGAGATGACGGAGCAGAGTAGGATGCCTCACTCACCGCTGTATGCTGGAAATAGTCATCCACGGGTGTTTTTAGGGAGCAGGCCTTAAGCTCAGTAAAGGCCGTTAAACAGTCTTTGCTTTTACTCTTCTCCAGCGTTCTACAGTGCATGGCATCCTCAGGGGCTCCCCTCCCAACATCAGGCACACAAATGTCAGAGTTTAACCTAGCAGCAGAGTGCATAGCACGAGAGTAGTGGCTCTTCTTGGCAGATGCCCTCAAAGTCCCATCATCTGTGTAATACCGATTACGATCATCTGGACTGCACTCAAAATCATCAACAGTGCCCAAGAATGGTCCTCCTAGAGGGCCCTTGGAATTGTCCATGGAGCGTGACCTCTCTTTAGCCTTGTCTGACCTTTCATTCCGAGATTTCCGTTCCTGGGTGTGGCTGTGGCTGCGATGGACTTTGGAATGTGACTGTGCCCTGGATGGTTCCGGAAAGGGCATCTCTGTCCTTCTCTTGGCAAGCTCTCCTGATACATCCCACTCCGGTGCTGTAGTGAAGTGTGACTCCACAATGTTTGGGTTGCTATGCACCATGTATTTTCCCCTGTTCCTCTCCATGGACATCATAGTCTCTCTTGGAGAACGCACCAGAGAGGAGCTGTAGAACCTGTAGTCCCGGTCATAAGATATATCCAGATTGGAGCCTTCAGAGCGTTCCCCTCTAGAGGCACGTGTTTTGCTGTGGGATCGTGAGGATTTGCCCTGTTGGGCCTTGCGATGACTGCGGCTGCGTTTGCTGCGAGTGCTCTGTTGAGCCGATGAGTTAGCTTTGCTTCTCTGAGCCTTCTCCTCCTCTAGCCTCTTCATCACGGCTGTATGCCGGGCCAGATTCTCAACCGTCAGGTCTGGGTTGATGCGTCGAATAATCTCCATCTCTACATCTCGTGGGACAGTGCTAGGTGTCTCCTCATCCCTTAAAGGCCACTCCTCAGGAGGAAACTGGGCAGAAAATGTTGCAAGATGCTTCGACTTGTCCTTCTTGAAGCTCAGCCGGAAAAGCTTCAGGCCAAACTTCTTTGATTGCTTCTCACTGCCACCTCCGCTGCTACTCCCATCCCTTTGCCTGTTGTTGCTACCTTCTGTCTTGAAAGCAAAGCTGAGTGCACTTTTGTTCTTTTCTGAGGACTGGTGAGGAGGAGGAGACACTGGATGTTGTGGCTCCTTGTGCTCCTTAGACCTTCTCTGCAATGTGGAGTTGTGCGTATTGGGCATATCCTCCCGATAGCCATCGCTGTAGGGGTCAATATGGTTCTTATGGTGTGATCGTTCCCTGACACAACCTGAGGCAGAGGGTGTCATAGTGCTAGAGGGAGGAGAAGAACATGGCTGCATACCCCCTGGTATCCTCTCATCCAGATGATACCACTTGCTATTGGTGTGAATGAGGGAGGGTGTTATGAAGTATGTCTGTGGGGTAACAATGAAATAGCCCTCTGGGGTTGGATAAATCTTGCGCTCCCGGACCAGCATGTTGAGGGTATGTCGCAGGACCTCAAGGCTTGGAGTTGGGACTCCTGAGGAAACATACCAAGCAGGTTAAAAGATCTACCTCTAATAATGACACAGACATGAACTGAGAGTCATAATACAATAACGAAATAGCCACAAGGAACAAATAACATTACGAATAACAACTCTAAATGGCATAAAGGAATTGATATACTGACTATGTGATTTGATCAGAGGCTGCTGACATTTGTCTAAAGCATATATACATATGGGTGAGAAATTCAAAGGAAAAATGGCATTATGCCAATCCTAAGCCATAATTATCCGAATATATCAAATCTATTTTAATGCCATTAAAAAAATCTCCATTCATTATTACAACCATCTCATTTAGTGTTCCAATAAATGGGTGGATTCTGACACACTATGTAGATACAACACTGCCAGGTCTGCCCTCGCTGTCTGGTTCATTCCTTTCAGAGCGTCACTTCACGCACATAATGTCCTTGCCCTTACCCTCTGTTACATCATTGAGCCCTTAACGCCAGTCTGGCATGATGCAACATTTTTGACTACAGAAATATGCATGAGGCAATTATGGCATTAAAGGTACACATGCTGAAGAGGGGAGACACCGGGAAAATGTGTCTCTTTTTTTGTACACAAATAAAGATGCAAAGGCATGTGTTGATGTAATCTTTGTGAAAGTGCACCTGTTTGTAATAGTTGCCTTTCGCTGAATACCTTTCAAAGGTATATTACCAATAAGAACTGTGGGGATTTCTTTTTTGACCACAAAATCCTCAATTCCATGTGGTAGAAAAGTACAAGACATGACAGATATAAAAAAAATCAGTCCTTCTGGTGTACCACATCTGTTTGTTACAAACTGGTGTAAACATCCCCAGACAGCCCCAGTGCTTGCAGACAAACTTGGTAAAACAGGACTCGAACCATTCCATGACTCAATTCATGGATGTGTATATGCAATAATGGAAATCATTCACCCTATCATCAAGAGACTGCAGCCATGCCAAAGTTGTCCATTGCCAGAAGTCCAAAAGAGCAAAACTGGCGATACACTCTCCCCTGTCAATCACTGCAACACTAGTGTCAAAGTGTTTGTGTGCCCATCTAGGGTTCCTCCAAGTGCTAGCCATCACCCTGTCTGCCTGGATGATATTAAATAAAACAGAGAGAGCTGGCTAATAAATGGAAATTGGAAAAATGACCACATTGGAAGAAAATGGGTAAAATAGAATTGGAAGTTAACAGGCTCCACCATCTATGGAGGTCTCTAAAATCCAGTATAAGGAGCCTTTATGTGTTACGTATACATTATAGTACAATGAAATCCTTCTATTCGTATAATCACAGCTTGTTGGGGTGTTGGGATTAAAGCACAGGGTCAGCTATGATCCTGCGTTTGGACCACTTGGTGATAAGGTTAAGGGTCTTGCTCAGTGGGAGCTTATTGATGCTGGGGCTTAAACTACGGCCTTCTGATGAGTACTTTTGGAGCCATTAACCACTAAGCTAACACTTCCATAAATCTCAATTCATCTTAATATATCACTTAGCACAAAACACTGGTTGAATTACTAAGCAAATTGCAACATCTTCAGTAAAGTACTCCAGACTACCGCTAATGTCTAAAGGCTTATATAAAATGTATAGCACAGCGCATACTCAATAATGTGACAATGCTTATGTTAGTGACTCTAGAGGATAGCAGTGACTTAGTGCACATTCCACACAATTCATTTTACTCTCGCACACCGTGCGCAATGCTTGTATCTGTTCTCTATAAATCTGAGTTATGTGCCTCACATGGTTTGTGGCGTTTCAATGCTGTAATTCTTCTGTCAGAGACTCGCAGTGTTGTGGAACATAATGGGAGTCTAGTGCATGGAAATCACATCTTATTGACCGTTTCTCACCTTATCGTTGAGTTGCAGCTAAAGAAAAATAAGCTTTCATGATCCTGGCAACTGAAACAGAACCTTATATGTAGTCTTGTAGAAGGAATCTTTCAATATATAAATACAGATATTATTCTTTGAGATCTACGTACAAATAATTTGAAAAATATTTCCCTTCCTGTATAGAGTCTTCCTTATTCATTTGATTGTTTGTAATCACAGTTATATTATATTATTATTATGCATAAAACTCATTGGAACATCCTGGCTAAAGCTGTATACAGTGACAAGTATATATATATATTTTTTAGTTTGATGGATTACATGCTAACTGTAATCAAAAATAAAATCTAGTAAATTGTGGTGAAGAAAGCAACGAATACAGCAAGTATACATAAATGCCATTTAGGAAAGTGTAAATTATGTAGATAATGGAAAATGCACAAAGCCTAATTTAGTGCCCATGTGGACAGGCTAACGCTGGGATATTAACAATGCCAATACAACAGTCATATAACCAATCAAATAAAGTGACTAGGCAACTGTACTTAACAGTGATTCTGATTAGTGTCATTTACAGTTTATGAACTTTATGTAATGTAAAGTAAAACCTGGGAAGCATGTAGAGAGATGCTCGATGAGGGTTTCCTGTGTGACGGTCTTGCGTGCAGAGTTCATGGCCGAGATGGCCAGGCACAGGATGTCCCCCAGCGGGATGAACTGGGACTGACTGATAGGAGACATGCTGATCGGAGACACATCACCTGCAGGACAAGAAGGCAAAGTGCAGAGGATTAAGTTAAGGGTTGCTGAGGTAGCACTGCATTGATTACATAAGGATGTATGAATAGAAGAAGCACTACAAAGAAAATCTGGAAAAAGTGGCTTTTGCGGTAATAAACAGCTTTGAGGAGAACAAGTTCAAATGCACTTACATTTAATTCAGAAGAACTTAAACACCATTCTTGAACACCATGAGAAAAAAAAAAGAATTTATCGCCTATGGTCGGTTTGTGTTCAGCTCAAAAGCCTATGGTGCCCAGTGACCACAGAAATACCGCATGACCAAGTGTGCAATGAGTCCATGGAAGAAAAAACGGGAGAAATAACATCAGAAAGCTGGCTGCTTATGATGAAAATGTACAGCTTGTCCAGTCTGGTTAAACAAATGTTTTGCACTGAATAATAAATCCCCAATTACTAAACAATGACTAAATGAACAAAATGAATAAGGGGTGAATGAGTCATGGCTGCACATGCTGTCTAACTCACCAGTGGTACATTGTGTATAGACTCTGTTTATCAACCAAACATTTTTTCCCACCGTGGGTTATGAGTCATATTGGCAAAAATCACAGAATCATTGTCATGACTAAGTGTGCAAACTTTAAAAAGGCTCTCTTAGCCTCGTTGTCCATATCGTCAAATAGTTCAAAATATCCATTTGTTGAAGATAACAAAGTGCTGATCTTCCACATACATATACACTGCTCTAGGTTTTGTGCATTCTACCAAGTGATCGTGTCACCACACACTTTTAGTTAGGTCATTCTGCGGCTCAAACCTTTCCCCCATCAATGATGTACTAATCAGCATGTCATTGTACATGTTAGTGCACTACCAATGCTCCTATTACTAGGATAGGCTGTAAAGGAACCCAATTAATGCAATACAAAAGCTTCACATAGTGGTCACTTACTAGATGCTTACTGAACACCTCCAACTAGATTTGCACATTTCACTCATTCAGTAGCTTTATTCTGGGCTCCAATGCAGGTAATTAAGATAGCAACAGGTAAATAATGCCTGGCACACACAGCTGAGGTGTTAGTTAACTCAGGTGTTGAGTATACGAGTGAATCTTTTCACACAGGTGAAGTAACAGAACTGCCAAGTTTAAGCACTCTATTGGCCAAAGAAGAGAAAAGCTAAGCCGATTAGCGTGAAAAGCCCACGTTATCAGAGAACACACAGAGCTCCTGTTATGACCAAGTGATCTGTAATGGTAATGGTCTAATAAAAACAACAACAATATTGTTACTTAAACTAGAAGGGTGCACATCATTCTAACAGTGAAACTAGGAGAAAGACGATTTTGTTTAGCATTTATGGAAGGCGTCTCAGGGGTTAGCATTCTGTTTTCATGGGGTTTTTTTTGCCACAAGAAAATCTTAAAGACGGAGACGTTTGTGTCTTGTGGTTTCACAGTAACGTGACAAACTGTGCTTTTCCTTCAAGATAGAAGAAAGCGAGGCTACAACATGTGGTAACAGGAGCCTCATTTTGTAGTTGCGCCACAACATTAGAAGTAACTAAAAATGGATTTTAAAAAAAAATCATGTAAATCATGGGCTATTCTTTAAGGTTTAAAATATGTCAGAAATGCTGGTTGTGGTATAAGAGGAGTAAAACCTCATCACCATCAATGACAATTTTTATACAAGTATATCCCAAGTGTTGTATAACTTGCATAAATAAATATCTGTTATTTTTGCACAGACTCTAGATTACTGGTGTCCAAATGTGTCGTAACATCAAGTTAAAAAAAATTCAAGCATTTATTTTATGAAATAGTAGAATGTCAGAGAATTAGGTACAAGCAAATGATCTGAAAATAAAGCTTAATGGTTTAAAAGACATAATTACTCGAAGGAATGTCCAACATCCATCCAACCTCCAGAGAAAAAGATCTATTCAGAAGCTGCTCAGGTCAATGAAAAATCCCTGGCAACACTACTTGGTGCAGGGTTTCTGGATGTTCTGAAATATAATCCTTTCCCCTTAATAAAAGGTGGCTTTTATTCCCAGCTTAAAAACTGAACAAAAAAGGAAATGTAACATTATGAAGGTGCTGTGACTTTAGAAATGTCACTAAAGTTGAATGAAAACGAATTAGAAAAAAAAATAATCCGGTTTGCTTCATTTACACATCCGTGCAATCAGGAGGATATCAACTATAACAAGGGAGGAAAAGTTATTTATTCAAACTAGTGAGAAAAATAAACTTTGACTGTGATGGTGACAAATACGTCGTCTCACGATTGCACTGCTCTGTGATGTAAGAGACAAACTTCTCCGTCTGCACTCTTGCGTCATCGTTTTCGTTCTCATTTCCTGAACTGAAGGATTTAGCCTAGAACCTGGAGCTTTATCGGCTTTCACGCACAGACGAAGAACATGAAACGTACATCAAACATCAAAACAGCTCTGTTTTAATCCAACGCGCTACGATTTATCGCCGCCAGCACAACTTATGAATCTTTTTCCGTAACTTCTAGCTGTTGTGGTTACAATGCAGGTGGATTTACCCAGTATTTATTATCAGAAAGGTATTGAATAGAAAGGAACACCAGTATACGTAAACCACCAGATTTGCACTGACACGATGTTCATTCCATAAGTCTAGACTCCTCAACACAGACACGTCCACCTTCCAGCTCCATTACGACTCTATAAAGACTCATTTACTACACTGTCATCCTGCACACTGCACTTACTTTAACTACATGTTATATAACTACTACATAAAAACACGTAACTTACTACACGTCACATTCTGTTACTACTTATTGATTTCGATGCAAGTTTCTCAGGTTTTGTCATTTATTTTATTGTAATTAAAGTGTGCAGATTTTTTTTATTTCACTGCAAGTTGTATACTGTATATAACAGTGTGTGACAAACAAAATTTTAAATCATGCTGTTTTTTTCAAAATTCCAGACAGATATCTCATGAGATCCACGTTTTTATTTTGCTATGTAGTTACCTCTTGTTTCATTTGTCAGTAACAAGCTCATTTATTACCCAGACCACATGTTCATCACTACCATAACATTTTCCCAGACCTGCATTACGTTAAGTTCCTCAGGTTGGTATCGTGGTGAGGAAACGATATCTCTGTGAATCCCCTTGGCAACACTGGTTCTCTCTGGCAGTGGAAAATATATAGAAAGTTTTCGGATTAGGAACTGCCTTAGGGACGAGGATCTGCACCTTGCCAGTGGAAAAGTATACAAGGTTGTCAAGGCTCAACAAAGTCTCAGGTGGTGACAGGAAACGATCAGCTCAATGCATTACAATAAACACAGACAGAGAAAGATAAAACCTGCTAAGGAATATGCACATCATACTACGTTGAGTATCTTGCCAGGATTCGATACAAATTCAAACCAAATGAATTCAAATTCATTTGGTAGTGTTCACTTTTATTCAGATTGATTTACAACTTATCCAGGACACAATCCATCCACAGCTCCGCAAATAGCAGGTAAAGAATCACAAGTAGCAGGTTAAGATTCCTAATAATAAAATCTTACCTTGGTGTTATAGTGTTAAAAATAAGTAATGTTGAATTTGAAGGATTTTTTTTTATAACACATTTTATATTACAGTGCTTCAGAATGCTGAATTCTGATTGGTCAGAGGTTTTTCAAAAACAGTGTGTACTGTAATTGCTGAGTAAACAGTGGAGTAATTGCTGATATGATGAGCTTTTCTGAGGTTTATGGTTTATAACATTACATTTCACCGACTGTGTAGTATTCAGACTGCACACATTGCACGCTCTCATTTCTCTGTAAAATGACGAGCTGTGTTTTTTCTTATCTTCAAGAGCGACTGGTGATGGTTCAACTGTTTGTCACTGCTACAGCAGAAGTGATAACAGCACGAAGGTTTTAAAGATAACTCTAAACGGATAAAAAGTATGATCTTTAATTGTAAATCATTTCACAAATTGTGAAGGTAATTCTGCATTACACCACACTTTTCCCATAACAAACAGCCCATCATCACATATTCCTTCGATTTATATTGTATGTATAAAGGTTAAAGACGTGAAAAATTAAGTAAAAAAAAATCCAACCTGACATTTTAGATTAACATGTATTTTAATAATTTACACAACAGGCCTGTTACACATCACATGCTATATACCTAAAGCACCTCACTGGTTCACCAGGGCAGAAATCATTTCTGTTTTTGATTCCTAACACAAACAGACTTGTAAGAGTTTAGGCCTGTTAGCGCATTACATCTTACTGGAGACATAATAACACAGTTTGGGGTTATTTTTCTCTAATGTTTTCAATCAAATCTAAAAAGCAGTTCCTGAGACAGCAAGTCAAATGGGAAACCTAGATCCTATCTGACTTCCTAGACCATTCACAGATCAAACACACACACACACACCCCTCAATACTGATGCAATAAGAGCCAAGGTAAGTAAAGACACCTTAGAAAGCACAGAGAGTGAATTACATGGAGTCTCGGAAAGACAGACAGACAGAGAGAGAGAGAGAGAGAGAGAGAGAGAGAGAGAGAGAGTGAGAGAGAGAGAGAGAGAGGGCCTATCAGACATTTTATATTCTGTCCTGCTTCTTTCTCCTGGGTGGGTGAAGGGGACAGAAGAACAGCTGCAGAGGGAGTTTAAACAGTTATGAATGCCATTTTAATGACAACGTATCCATTAATGCCATAAATTCTTCCTGCCCATCTTCTCACACAACAACTGCATCAACAAGCTCTGCTGAGACCATCGTAACCTTTCAATGAGGGATCCTTCTGCGTACACACACATACGGCTAAAAGACAAGGGTTTGCTATGGAAAGCATAAACTGCAGGAAATGCAGTTTAAGAAATATGAGAGAGAGAGGGTGAGAGAGAGAGGGAGGGAGAGAGAGAGATAGAGAGAGAGACAGGAGACCTTGATAGACACGTTTTCCTGTTCAGTACTCGCAGCTGTCCTTTAGCCATCACTGAATTGGATCTGGAAGTCTCCGCCATTCAGCAGAAGTGGAGGAGACGCTCACACGGCAGTAAACAATCCTGTTCAGCCAGGCTTCTTTGTCCACACATCTCCCGGTTCAACCCCACCCCCTGCTTTTGTGATTCTGACGACACGGCTCCTGATTCCTCCTCCCGGATATGCCCTGGAGCACTACAACACACAACCATGAGCCAGAGAAAGAAAATAAAGAAGCTTCTCTACCTTGCTGTTTACTCTGTAGCTTCAGCTCCTAATCCAAACACAGCTTTCCAGCTTCTTCCCAACCTCGAGTGAGCATTTGGTCGGCCAGGGCTCCTTACCCAGCATGCTTCACTCCACACAAAGGCAGAGGAGGTGTGACCAATCACATTGTGACTTAACTCATTCCCTCTTAACCCCTCCTCCTCCTTTATCACTCACTCCTGCTGAATTGCCCACTGACACTCAAGCTAGTGGGCAGGGCTTCACCAGAAGGTAGTTATGGCAACGTTTCCACTGAGCCACATCTTCCTCCTTCTATCTCTTGGTTCATATCTCAGGCTGCTTCCTTTACTTCCTGTTTTGCACATCTCAGTTTTCCCCAGGACCATTCGAAGATAAAGAATTAATAATCTCTTTGGGATTGAGAAATTCAGAATCCCTAGTGGACAAATAAGCACATTCTGAGCTGTGCATTAATTGTATGCCTGATTTACAGATCA
This sequence comes from Tachysurus vachellii, assembly GCF_030014155.1. Taxonomy (NCBI): domain Eukaryota; kingdom Metazoa; phylum Chordata; class Actinopteri; order Siluriformes; family Bagridae; genus Tachysurus; species Tachysurus vachellii. Next base: position 7,155,833 of record NC_083473.1, on the reverse strand, counting down.
GAATTTTGTCAGAAGTAAAAAAAAAAAAAAAAAAAAAAAAAAAAAGCTCTTTAATAACTAGAAAACCAAAAAGATACAAATTTGTTATGTATTTAAAATCAATCCATCTATATTTTAGTAGTCTGCAAAAACGGTGAAAAAGAAAATTTTAGACACCACACTCACTTTCTGTAAAATATATTCTGATCTGTGCTCATCATGATACTATGAAAATGTGATGACATAATACAGATTCATTTGATAAACAAGGCTACAGCACACTTTTATTAGAGTAATACTGATTCTGTCAGTACTGTGACTCAAAACCGGTTCCGTCAGAACTGACTTGAGATCATTTACCGACTGACGCCCGTTAGTGCTACTCAGCAAAGCATGAGATCTATTTCCACAGCAATTAAACTGACTGTCTCTCAGTGGTTGAATGAACATCCAACCTCAGTCCAATCCACAGAACCAGCCACTATCTTTAAAAAAAAAAATCCGTAAACAATTACCTAAGCCCTAAAATGTCCCCAGTCCAAAAAAACCTGGATTATGTTGTGTGCCTAGATATTAAATAAGAAGACCATTTGGGATGTTTGTGGCTACAAAGCCTTAGTAATGTTCCTGTGGATCCCAGTAATGTAAAAGACCTAACTATCCATGTTAAGAACGCATTCCTTTCTCCTATAGTACAATAAACCTGAAACTATAGTAAAGTTTTGGATTAGATCCAGATTTTGTTTTCTTGAGATTGGGATTTTTCTTGCTTAAGAAAGGGACATTCTTCTTCTTCTATGGCTTAGACAAAAGAAACGGCAATCTCAAGTTACAGACTTATTAATAATGTCAAATGAAAGCCATTTTCATGCTAGTTACTTTCTAATTTTTTGCAGTTATTGAAGGCCCGGTTTTCTAAAAGCATCAGTTTTACAAGATCTACAATCACTGTTGTTGTAATATTGGACAGTGAAGAGTGAAGAAGCTATGAAAACAGGTTTTTATTCAGGTTTGGGTCTACAGGTTACTAACCAAACTAAACCAAATAGAACATACTAAAAATACACATAATGCAATGGACATATAGATACATCTGTGTGTTTTTTGGATACTGTGTTAGCAACGGCGTTGGTAACACTTTAATGCGGTTAAAAGTAGCTAACGTGTGCTCAGAAAGTCACCAGACGTCATATCGTAAATTCAGTGAATCTTCACGATTGTTTTCGTTTTTAAAAATGTGTTACAATGTAGGAAGATTTTCTGAAGATACTTAGTAGTAAGAGTTAGCATAGAGGTCTATCAGAATGGAAACCGATACGAGTTAGCTTTTATAGAATCATCAAAATATCATATTTTATGCATCAAAATATCAAACAAAATGACACAGGAGTTAAGCTTGAAAAAATGGTTAGGGATAGAGTAACTCACTTTTGTTACTTGTAAATGTCACCAAGAAGAGAGTTTAAAACGAAGAGCAAAAAAGTGCCAATGGTGCTCAGCAATTGGCCATTGACTTTCACTCGCATGACCCTGTGACCTCAACAATCAATTATTTATCACTATTGTTGTCAGTCAGGCTTTTACACATTTGTGTTGAATTGACCCAAGTGTAACTAGCTGCTGAAGAGCCGAGTATAGAGAAGAGAAGAGAAGAGAAGAGAAGAGAAGAGAAGAGAAGAGAAGAGAAGAGAAGAGAAGAGAAGAGAAGCGTATATCATGGTCGCTAATATCTGTTCAAAAACTACAAATATAGTCACTAAAGGAAAAAGTTGGACAGCAAAGGGACTGTAGTAAAGCTGTTAAGGTGACAATGGCTTGTGAGAGGTGGATTGTGTGTGTGTGTGTGTGTGTGTGTGTGTGTGTTGGGGGTGGTCAGTAAGATGGCTGAGGGGGTGATGTATGCGAGTGGGGGATGGGCAGATCATCTAAAAAGACGCTAAGTGACAAAGGTCCTCTGGTTTATTCAGATGCCCTGTGAGGCTATGTTGCTTAGCCTCACCACACACACAGACACACACACACACACACACACACACACACACAATGGCTTTATACTCCCACGCCTGGATCCCCCCAAAAAAGGAGTAGAGCCAACAATCAGGAAACTTAAATTACAAGACAGGCCAGTTTCTTAATGACAATACTACAGCCGCTGTGTGTTCATTACTGTAATTAACTTCAAACACAAACAGGCTGATTAGAGTTCACAGACTTTTAACAGAAACATGCTGATAATGTTGATATATGGAAGGCTGTTTATAAACTGCGCAATCAAGAGTAAATCTTGCATAATTTCCTCAGAAACATGGCTGGCTGTAAATTATTAGTAATTTTAAAACAAGAAGTCGGGACATGTGTATGGAATGCAAAGAAATATAAGGAACCTAAACTATATTTCTTGAGAAAACGTACCATGCTTACTAAAATCCAGACAAAAAGGTTAACCATCAATTTTCTAAATTCAAACTATTTAAATGGCATCAAGTGGTCCAAAAGGACCAAGTGGTGGGCCTCCAATCCATCATAGCTGACAGCGTGTTACAGCAGGGAAATCCTCGGCATGCTGAGCGTATTCCCTCAGCCGTGACTGAGCATGCGCTCTTCCTGCACTCTCTGCACTTCAGGTCGTTACCTCCTGATGTGTGAAAACACAGAGCAGGTGCTGCTTCAACAAATCACCTAGCAAGCGAGAGCGTCTGTAGGGCCACCGCACGCCTGCGTGATCACAACCTCCCTCTGGAGTTAACAGAGTGTTGGGCTTTAACAAACCTCAAAGCTGCATGCAAGGTGGGAGAAGGATGAGCTTGAGTACTGATTACTCTCAAGAAGAATAAATTAATCGGAAAGTCTAAATGATCTGGTATATAAAGACTTGGGTCTTGTATTTGATCAACTATTTGCTACTTTAATCAGATAGAGCTCTGGATTTTGTGGAATTATTACAGAAAACAACTATATCCCAAGTCTTAGGAGAATAAAGATCCAGAACACTTTTAATTATCTTCTTAATCAGACATCATCATACATTATTTTGGGGTATGGGGGTTGCATTCCCACCTCTTCTCTGTGTGCCTGGAGTTTGCATGTTCTCCCTGTGCTTCAGGGGCTTCCTCCAGGAACTTCAGTTAGCTCCCCTAGTCTACAGGCTGTCCACTAAATTGTCCACAGTGTGTGAATGGGTATGCGTGACCAGGTGCATCCAAGGGTGTCCCCGCATTGTGCCTCAAGTCCCCTGTGATGAAGGAAAAATGCTACAGGAAATGAATGGTTTGGAAGCAGATTTTTCAGATTTGATCAGATATAAAGTGCCTGGAAGTTTATGATAATGATAGTTTAATTTAAATCCCAGGTCTATATATAAGCATATGATCTAATTCATTATTGTCTCTATAGAAACAGCTCATTCACCGGGACTTAAATAAAGGACAGTTGACATAATACAATTCCAATAAAGAGATTTGCTTCTATTTCTACGTTATTTAACAAAGATAAATATGCATTAGTTGGGATGTTTTCCTTTAATGATACAAATATTTTGCACTATAATGCGTCTTCAGTGTCGGTGGTTTGCAACAAAGATATAAATCTGTTGCTTTACAATTCCTACAAGGGCACAGCCTTCAGATTTCAAGTTCAAGTTCATGAAAGAGGAAAAAAAGAAAAGCTGGTGACTGTTTTTAACTGATAAGTGATTACACAAACTGACTGCTTCAGGGGAACTTCAATAACATTGAAAATAATATGTAACTTCATACAGATTAAAATGAGCCCTTGAGCAAGGCCTTTAACCCTTAATTGCGCAGTTGTATTAAAAAAGGAAACAAAAAGAAAAAAAAACTAAGTTGCTCGGGATAAGGACGTCGGCCAAATGCCTTATACGAAAATGTATCAGTGAAATATGTAAAAAAAATCAGTGAAAACCTAAATAAACACAAATGAAGTAACCGTTGTGGCTGCTATTTTCACGTACACATCATTTCCTCCTTGACTTCTACCATCTTCACTGTTGAGCAAGTCACCAAATAAATTTCAGCTATTGCAGTGCTTGAGAGAAATATCTGGACGCTGACCTGCCCTCTAGTGGACAGAGCTTTTAATCTAACATGGGTACAAAATGCACACAGGCTTGTAATGGATGAACCCTGGACAAAATATTAATGACTGTTTGTGGGATCAGGTAGCAGATATTAGATCAAGAAGCTAAAAACTATCAATGGCTCAATAAAATAATAAGTTCAACCAAACACTTTCAGTCTAAATGATCTATTCCCAAGTGCACACAGAGACGTTAAGTGACTATTTTTGCTCATTGATAAAGCTTAGATGTGTCATTGTCTTGTTTTGGGTTCATGACCATATTTTAAAGTTTTGTTTCCAAATGTTGTTTTCAGAAAACTAGTTTCATACTTACTTAAGAAAACCGCATCAAACTTTGACACTTGGGGCAATGTGTCTGTCTATTCTGAAGGTTTGGTCCTAAAAGCCCTTGATCTATTTAGAGAATTCATCAGTTCTTGGATATTCTTTCACTTATAACTTCCATTCACTGACAACATCTCTGTTGGTTTTAAGATATTAAGATGACCAGAAGACACTTTTAGGCACAAAGAATGCGTCTCCTTCAGCCACTTGACAAGATTTTAGACTAAAGTCAACGTAGTAAAAGCACTTTAAAGAAAAACACTTCAAGTCACTACACAGAAGCTCCAACATAACAGCAACTCTTATATATTTCCCATTACGTTTCATTCTGCAGCATAGAGCAAGATAACAAAACTGTTACAAAATGATCACATTATCTGCAGTGAAACCCTGAGCTCAGGCTTCAGTATATACACTTTCAACTGGTTCTGCTTTATCATTCAAATCAGCTCACTGTGCAGACACGCTATGGAAACCTGACACAAACACACAACGCCAAGCGCTAATGCAATTGACAACACGACTATTAAAATCTAGCAGCGTAAAAAAAATGACATTAGAAACCGACTAGATTTGCTTCCTACCTGAGAAGTGATTAATCTGTCATGAGAAAAAGTAAAAAGGGCGTGAGAGGGAAAACCGTGTGGCAATAAAAAGTAGGACGGGCTGTAAAATGTCGAGAGTTATGCTTGCTAATTCTCAGAGCAACACTAACAAGCACTAAAATACACAACCACAAACACATGATCAAAAACTCAGTAGTGCCCAAACACACACGCAAGCACGCGCATGTACACACACACAAACACACTTGAATTTGCTTGATCTAAGCACAACATTGGCATATGTCTCAATAAAAGAAAAACAAGCGGTTTCTCAGATCTTTCCTGATACAGCAGTTTATGTAACCCCACAAGTGACATTTCTATCCAAATGATTTCATAAGTTGTAGTCAAATTTCTAATAAAAATGCCATAACCACTGACAAGCTGAAAAATAAAAAGGACACCAGCCAAAAACCATTCGGTCACATGTTAGGTCATGTTAGGTGTCTTAATTCTATATAGTAGATAAACACTACATAAGCTGTGTAACATCCCATGTCATTTTAGCTCCCTTGTCATTTTAGCTGCTAGCTAGTTAGGCTTTTAGCATTATTTAGATAATATAATCCGATATAAATATTACAAGGTCTGTTTAATGTACTAAACTTGATTGACTTGATTGATTACTAAATTGACTGGACAGTTTTGCACAAGATTTTATCCACTTTCCAAAAACTGGTGAAAATTAGCACTACAGTGATGCCTCGAGATACGAGTGCTTTGACATACGAATTTTTTGAGATACGAGCTGTGATCCGAGCGTATTTTTGGCTTGAGATACGAGCCACTTTTTGAGATACGAGCATCCGAGCCGCCGCCGCCGAAATAAAGATCCCAAACAACCACGTGTGCTCTGTTTCCCCCGCCTCAGCTTCCCGCGTCTCACTCGGTTAAAGCCGCCTTTCCACTGCATACGACAAACGACGGCCGATAAACAGGAAGTCATTCAATTCCTATGGAGAGTCGCAAAGGCGCTGTGTGAGGTGCCGACCATCTGCGGATCCGTAATTTTCGGATCCATTTTAAGCGTTGGATCCGTTAAAAAAATTTGAACTTGTGCGACTACACCGCATCTGATATGACGACTGGACAGGTTTTTATTAAAACGACCGGCAGATGTTAGTGAGGAAAGAGTGACAAAAAAGGCAAAAACAAGTGAAGAGAAAAGCGATGAAGAAAATTAAGCAAAATTAATGTAAAGAAAACAGAAATTGTAGCAATTAAGTTCAGTTAAGAGAAATCAAGCATCGCGTTAGTTCTGGCAGGCCACGTCATCAAGCGTGCATCAGCTGTTAATCAGCTGTCCACGACGCGCACCAATCAGGATACGACCTCCATATTACCGACCATTTAAATTCCCATTCATTGCTGCTGCGATTTAAACTCCCTCCTCCAACCCCGACTCCACCAACCTGTGTTCGTTGTACCAGTTTACGTCATAAATCTCCACATATTTTTCTCTCTCTCTCTATCTCTAATTATTTAATTATTTGTTTATCAATTTTTGTATCCATATTTATATTAATAATATTTTATTTATTTATTTATCCACTCTATGCATGATTAATGGTTCTGTTATACGGGGGTCTATTCTATTTTCTAGTTGCTGCTCTTCCCGCTCTAAATGAAGTTTAGTTAAGTTCCATTTAAGTGTAAAGTAACATTAAGAGTGCGAGTAAGTGAACGAAAGTGAAAGTGTAACTCCTCCTAACTCCTCCGCCTGTTTACTCCTCCACCTGTTCACTCCTCCTCCTGTTTACTCCTCCCTCAACCTCCGTGCGCATCTTCCGTAAAGTAAAACCAGTTTATTTTTTTAACATTCTCTTTTATTACTGTATGTTTTTATACAATATTTGTCATTTATAAATACAGGTACTGTACATTTTTCATATTCAAAACACAAACAAAACAACTGGAGTGGAATTTTGTGAGCTTGAACGGATTAATGGGATTTCAATTCATTTAAATGGGGAAAACTGCTTTGAGATACGCGCAATTTGAGGTACGAGCAAGGTCACAGAACGAATTAAACTCGTATCTCGAGGTATCACTGTATATCCATTCCTCTGATCTGCTAGACAAGAAGGTATGGCTTCCCCTCAAAACTGGAATACATTTAGTCTGAAAATGAAGGCTGTTTTCCTTCCAGTGGGTAATAAAACAAGAATTATTCAGACAAATTGGGTGTATATTTATTGCTTCTCTAGTGCCATGCTGGTTCAAGTCCTGATCATAGCTCACACTTCAGGAATTGTTACCTTAATTTCCTCGCACTTTTAGTAAACAGCACTTTTATGACATTAGTCATTTGACATTGTTCATTTCTCTCTCATGACTTTGCTAATGCTGCAACATTGCTAGTTATCAATAATTTTGTGGCACATAATTTTAATCCTGCACTTTTGTCCACTGCTGATTCCGCAACATTGCTAATCCTTTATTAATTGCATGAGATTGCTAACTGTGTGATATTGCTAATATTATGATATTACTAGGTCTCTGAGATTGAGATTGTAATATTGCTAATTTCAGTGAGATCATGCTAAGTATTGCTAATTCCTTGATATTACTCATTTTGTCATATTATCATTTGTGTGAAATCACCAAATTATTAATTGTGACCATGCAAATTATGACCGTGATTCCTTGATTTTGTTAATTTTGTGACCTATTCTACTATTTCATTTCTACTTCTATTTCTAAAAAACAATGATCATTGATATGGTATAGATTTTTTAAAAATATGCATCATTGGCATATAACATAGCACCACTGCTGTCCAATACAAATACATTACACACACTCATGCAGTATTTCTATTTTTTTACATGGTAACTAGAGTTAGCAATGGAAAAGTAACCTAAGCTTAGACACAGTGTGTCCTCATCGTCACTTATTAGGTGCTAAAGGATAAAAATAGCACAAATAAACACCACCCACATCTGTGCAGTGTGGCTCAGTGCGCTAAGAGAGTCTTCATGGGAAAAAAAATGTTGTTAAACTGGTAAATTAATTACTGGCTTAAAAATAATTTACATTCATGGCTTCTGTTTTGTAGTCATAAATATTCTCCCAGGGTTGCAGCGAGACACAGAGAGCTGAGAAGAAAAGCTAGAAAGAATAGAGAGGGCATTTTGGGTTAATCTGAGCAGAGTTGTAATGCACAGTCTGTGTGTCTGTGTGTGTGTGTGTGTGTGTGTGTGTGTGTGTGTTTCTACACAGTGAATAATGTTGCATCAGGAAGCTGAGGGCCAGCCATAGGTTAACGAGTTCATTTCATTCCCAGCATGCACTGCTCTGAGCGCATGAGGGCTGCGGTGTCAAAAGAAGACACGAGACAGTGTGTGTGACAGAATAAAAGCAACGTTAAATAAATAAATAAGGCTGCGTTCACAAGGACACTTTCAGTACCCATCACCCAGCTAGTGCTATTCATCGTGAGATACAAAAGGAAGGACTTAGAGTGAACAGGCACAGAAGGATAGCAAGATGTGAAAAATAAGCAGCGATGTTTGTTTAAAAAGTCGAACCTAGAGACAGGCAGTCTGATGTGGGCCAATAGAAAATCACCTCACATATGAACAGCTAGCTATGATAAAATGTTAAACAATGAGAATTGCTAAATTGAAACTTTAAAGGTATTACTTGCGATTTTACAAAGAGCTGAATAATGACGGAACAAAGTCTAATTCTCATGTGCTTGCTTATTGTGTGTCATTTTTACTATAATTAACCTAAAATTAAAGCATCCAGTAATTTTTTTTAAATCAGTGTTAGCATGCTCCAGCTTACTAGCATCTATGTTTTAGTTTTTTAATCACATGTTGAAAAGAAAAACTAGGATGAACACTTCTGTCCACAGACACACCTCCAACCAACCAAAACATATCAAAGTCTTTTAAACAGATAACAAATATCTTTATGAAATTCATAATAAAATGAAACTGGCTAAGCAGCCCAACAGTAAGCATGGAAAGCTAAACAATGCTAATGCAGAAGCTTTATACAATGTTCACTGGAAATTTTCAATACTGATTCTTATAATTCAATACTAAAAATAATATTTTTTTGTAGTGATCATGTGGAGGTTGAAATATCTATAGCCAGGAGCTCCTGAACCTGAACATAAGCTGCAACCATGTTGGACATTAGCATCTACTAGACACTGTAAGAACAATATATACTCTATTAGCTTATAAAATTCAGCATCCTCGACAAAGACCAAGGGATCTCTTGATCGATTATTCTGATCACAGTGTCCTTCAAATAATAATCAAATCACCAATATCCATAAGGTGTCTTGTACAAACCCAGTAGTATTCTTTTTTTTCCTAGATAAATCCTACATAGAACGTGCTATATACAAAATACTTATTTTTCTCCTAAAATTCTGACTATTTAAATGAAAAATACATTTTTATTTAAAATAATGTATGACTTTCCTGAACAAAAAAATATTCCTGCCTATATCATTGTTGTTTCTTGTTGTAAGAGATTCAAAGAGGAAAACATAGGAGGGAAATTGAGGATTTTTTATTATATATATATTTTATGATGGCATATTTTTACTTATAAGTTTTATACATTGCACTGGAAGTTTTGAAATAATTTAGAGGTTTTTTGTTGTTTTATCCCATTTCTGATGACAACCACGTCACAGTCAAAGTAGACAAGAGTGCAGTTTTAGTATACTTAAAGGTTTTATATGAACATTAACTGACTAAATAACTGGATGGATAATCAGGGATACACGTGTCTGTATTAAAGTAGAGTGAGGTCATATAGTATGATGTGGCATCATCTACTTGTTAAGGTCTGAATTCCTAACAATAAGTAAAATGTAAGAAACACTTTAATGTCAATAACGATGTTAAAGCAAACTGAACAGCAAGAGGTTTGTGCACCTTGCCTGTTTGTGCCAAGCTTGAGGCAAAACAGCAAATAAAGAGAAACCTAATTTCATTTAAGCATGAGAATATTTCATGCATGTGCAGTCGCTACACTTTGATATTCCTCCAAAAGCATGGTGGGATCTGAGCCAAAACATAATTATCCTGGATAGCACAAAGAGACTCTGCTGAGTCTTTCAGGCTTCTCTGCAAATCTGCATACAATTTTTCATCCTGCAAAAAGTTCAAAGCCAACTACAACAAATATTCAGATACCGAAAATGATTAAGAGGCTTGCAAATGAGTCATTATGTAAATCTCAAGCTGTACCAGTTCACAGAAGTTTCCCATCGCTAGAGGACCGTAACCTGTAATGCAGCATTTTATAAAGAAGTGGAATGACGAACTGCAGGCACTCATGAATCACTGGTATATGAAAATAGCCCTGCCATTAATCATGCCAAATATACATATAAAGTTATTAAACACATTCACAATGTGCTAGAACACCAGAGAAGAATCAAAGAAGAATCAGAATTTAGACGTAAACAATGCGGGGAAAGCGACGAACAATCCATATAAAAAAAAATAATTAAAAAAAAAGGTGATTACAATCATGACTGCATTAAAAAGCTTTTTTATGGCACTATTCCTATCCCTAAAGATTAGATGTTTATGAGCCAAGTTGTGCTTAAAAGAAGAACGGCCACAGAAGTAAAACTATGCCTGCGAGTTTCACCTCAGAGACAAAGCGAGCGCCAGAAGGCGTATGGCTAAGACAGGCCGTGAAGCTGTCACTGAACGCATCAGTGTTTATAGAGGGATTCTGGAAGACCGAGAGAAGTATGGCAGATTGAAGGAGGGTCGTAAAATGTTGACAGCAATACAATACATTTTTATTATGATTTACGGTCGATAGGAGGACGTGAAGACGGGTCATGGTAGGGAGACTCATTCTGGTGGTTTACAATCCTGAAGGGTACGTTTACATTTATTCGTTTGGCAGAAGCTTTTATCTGAAGAGATTTATAGATGAGACGCTCGATACAATGTAAGCATACAGATGAGGTTAAGGATGTTTACTCAAGGGGTGAATAGCGGCTCTCTGGAAGTCCAGGGATTTAAAAATCACAAAACTTAATAATATACAACAGTTCCGGTCCACTATAGTACGCATAGTAATTGCATGTGCTGTGTTCCAAGAGTGCCTATATTTCTTGTAATTGTAAAAGGTACGTTTTAATGTGTGCATCACACATCTGCATCTGTATTGCCAGGACAAATAAAATGTCACAATCTGAAACATTTACTCCAGTTGCATTAGTGACATAAACTGACAAAATTGGCAAATATTATTTTCTGACTTAACGTATGATAGCTTGTCAGAAGAAACACCATCAACAATAGAAGCCCCCTCAACAGAAATATACAAAATACTGTGAGCTAGCTAGCGTGCTATCTGCTGTGCTAAAAAGTGGGTGTGGCTTTTTTGGGATCCATTTTTGATAGCGGAGCAAAAATAACTAGAACGTTTCTCATTTACAAAATGCTACATGCCTGTAGTAATTTCTTCTTCTGTTGTATTAAACTAATATCTCTCGAGCAAGAGTGCAGTTATTCTGAATATCAGAAGTTCTTTGAGTTGGCTGTAGACACAAGCGCCTCTAACCACACTTTTGCATGTGTGACATTTACATTTACGACAATTACCAGCTGAGCAGCTGGGTTAAGGGCCTTGATCGGGGACTCCAGGAGTGGCAACCTGATGGCCCTGCGATTCAAACTCATGACCTTCTGATCAGTAGTCCAACACGTATACCTTTGAGCTAACACTTCCCCATATATGCCCCCTTCATCATCTTAAATCTAAATTTATCTTGTTCAATCAACCTACTGATATGTCTTTAAAAAGTGGGAAACCTAAAAACCTGGATGAAACCCATCTGGGGAAACTCCAAACAGTCAGTAATCAACAGTTCATTTAGGATTTAACCCTGGACCTGTCAGTGAAAGTATGCTTCCCTCAGCTCATAATACATCTCAAAAGTCTCAAAATACATCTTTTTAGACAAGACATCTTTCTCCAGCTTTGAACATGTGGAAGATTTTTGTTATATTTTTCAGGTGCCTGTATCAAAATAGAATAAACTCAAGATATTTAGACTCTAAATGAACACAAGTCATGGGTTTCCAGCAGCTTTTAACCAGATATTCTGTCACAGATGGTGATCACATTATTGTACTATGAATTTATGCCATGAGGGAATTTGTTTGGAAGGTCAATCTAGAGTTTAATGAAAAGAAACAGAATAGATTTCCCTTGGAAAAACATATCCGACCTTTAAAAGTGTCCTGTTTACACTGATAAAACCTTTAATGTATTTTCAGACGATTGCTCTATCCCATAAAACAAAATTTTCATGGCTAAAATCCTGTTTGGAATGAGTAGTACTAAATTAATGTGTGGTTGCTGTGATCTAGCTAAATGTTATCAGTGGTTATCATAAAAATGGTCTAAAATTCCTTTTCTATTTATTTATACCTGGTGAGAGAAAAAGAAATTAGAAAAAAATGTGACAAGAAAAAGAACAAGACCCAGAAAAATGTCGTATGTGATCCAAAATTCAAATGGACATTTAAACATCACAAATGATGAGTCAAGGGTTCAGTCAAGGCCAACCAATCAGACAGGTTCGAAGACGGGTTCCCCTGAATTCCAGCCAAATCCTCGCTGTGAGGATTCAGCTGTGAAAACGTGTTTAGCGGTTGACGCCAAGCTCTCTACACAGCATCACCACCATGAGGTTAAATTACTTCAAGCGTAACTCTATAAGGGTTCAATTCAGCACTGATGATTTTACTGCGTGCTAAGCTAACACACTGTCATCAGCAGACGAAACACTGATGACTGAAACCAGAGAAACAGACCTTTTCACCATTCAGAACATTGTTATGACTGTCAGATGCAGTCTTAAGCTTGTTTGACATGGAGCAGACAGTAATGGGGTAAAAAAATCGACACAAGCTGTCAGTCTTGTGTATCGTCTTGTCCTAAAATGTAAAAATGTTTTGATAGATCTGGAATATGCAAAGCTTTCATGATTATTTTTTTCCCCTGAGCACATGAATGAACACATTCCGCTCACCTGATGCTTTCAGTCATATACGATTATTTGCACAGGTGCGTGGACAGATAAAGAACGTTTTTTTTTGTAATGCCTGGGAAAAGCCAAATGCTCCAATACTTCAGGCCCAGACAGGCTGCTACTAATGCTCGGGATTGCCCTTCAATTCACAAAGCACTTCTACTGTGCATTACTGAAACCGCAAAGATGAAGGATGAGTCTCTTTAATACATGATTAATGATAAGTAAAAAAAAAAAAAAAAGACAAACACTAACAACAATTATATATTCACAAAATAAATGAATGGCCCATATATTACTGTTCAAATCAAGCATTTTATGAAGATGTCCGGCTTCTGTGTCAGAGAGAGACCTGATTTGTGCATGCGACTCCTCACATCCTTGAAAACATGGGATCTCCTTATAGGGTTATGCTTAAAAGACTTTTAAAAGACTCTCAAAAGTTTCAGACCGAAAGAAATTTTCCTGAAATGGCTGTGATCATACCAGGCCTTCTTCAACTTTCTCTGGCCTTCTTCACGAACCTTTCTCTGGCTGTCTGCACAACCACAACCACAGACATCCTCCTTACTGCCATGAATTAATAATGCGTTCTCAACTTATACATTCTCTCTCATTCTCTCACTCACACAGACACAGTCAATCTTCCTAATGGATGTGGGACCTTCTCCAAAAATGCCTCTTTGTATAAATTTTAGCTTGAGTGATAGCCAGGTAAGATAACCCAAGCTCAAAAACTCGATGACCAGAAAATGAAAACAAGTGAAACTGTTATACATTCAGACTGGAACACTCTTTGTTCGCTAGAATAGCACAGTGGAGACTCAGGCTTGTGAATGTTGAAATGTACACCACAACATCGCTAAGAGCCGGAGCCAAAAGAAGTTAGTCAAAATAATTACACAGAGATTCTAAAGCTGTATTTCATCAAGCTGCAAGATATCAACTAGGATGGAAACCCAAATACTCTTCGCATTAATCTGGAATCCAGCACTTCCTAACTGGCTGAGGCCTGCTTTGCTAAAACCATCCTAGCATGAAGATCACTGTAGATTAACATTACTTTGAATACTGTTGTCAAAACCCAGACTATTTTTGAGAGATCTTAACTTAGCTCTGATCACACAAACCTGCCATCCGGCAACGTTTAATTCCAAGCTCAAGATCCAAAAGATTTGCAGCTCTAAAATCTCCTCTGAAAGACTTCTGAGGAGACTCAAGTTCTGCAAAAGTAAACTCCTGAAATTCAATTTGAATAGTTTGAACAATAGACACTGACACAAAACAGGTTTACAGAAATCAGTATAGAGATTTAGATCCCTGATGAGTAAGCCACAAAGTAGTGTTAATTTCGTCACCTGTTTTTAATTTAGTCTTAGTCTTAGTCTTGTGCCAAATGTCCTTGTTAGTTTTAGTCATATTTAGTTATTCACATATCTTTTTTTGTTAGTCAAGTTTCAGTCGAGTTTTAGTCAAAAGACAACTCAAGGTATCTTAGTCAAGTTTTAGTCGACTGAACGTTTTAATTTTAGTCTAGTTTTAGTCAAAAAAATTGTAGTCTTTTTTAAAATAACACATTATTACTGAGATTATTACTGATAAACATTTCAGTAAAAAAAGTGTTTCACATATGTTTCACTCGAACTTGACTGCACATCACATTTTTTACTTTATTGATACTGCTTTTAATCGTAATGCAAAGACCGGTCATCGGGACATAAGCTGTCATGTACAATAAAAGAGCCTGCGCAGCGACAGGAAATATAATTTAACACAAAAAGCCTGACTAGACCAGGGGTGGACTTGGGCTCAGGATTTATTTTATTTTTTATTTTTTTTGAGCGGCGTGTGGACAAATTGTTTCTACACACACACTAAACAGCGCGAAGCCGCAAACTCGTTGTAGACAATTGTAGACGAAAATGAAGAGAGATTTTATCTTAGTTTTTATTTTATACAAAACATTTTCGTCTCGTCTTTTTTTGTCAACAACAATGCATGTTCATTTAGTCTTAGTCAGCGTTTTTGGACAGTGGTGCAGTCTTGTCATCGTCTCGTCTTAGTCATGAAAAAAAAAGGTTGTTGACGAACATATTTCGTCTCGTCTCGTCTGACGAAATTAACACTACCACAAAGGCAAGAAAAAATTCCCAAAGATGACATGAAGAAGAAACCTGTCAGGGTAGATTGTCAAACCCATTTAGGGATCCTCACTCACGCTCACTCATTTTCTACCGCTTATCCGAACTACCTCGGGTCACGGGGAGCCTGTGCCTCTCAGGCGTCATCGGGCATCAAGGCAGGATACACCCTGGACGGAGTGCCAACCCATCGCAGGGCACACACACTCTCATTCACTTACGCAATCACACACTACGGACGATTTTCCAGAGATGCCAATCAACCTACCATGCATGTCTTTGGACCAGGGGAGGAAACCAGAGTACCCGGAGGAAACCCCCGAGGCACGGGGACAACATGCAAACTCCACACACACAAGGCGGAGGCGGGAATCGAACCCCCAACCCTGGAGGTGTGAGGCGAACGTGCTAACCACTAAGCCACCGTGCCGTTTGGGGATCCTATCATCCAAAATCACTTTTTCTTAGACACTTGTCTGCACAAGGAGAAAACATAAAAAGAAAAAGCTGTGAAAAAAAAACATGGAATAATTACAGTGATAAGGCAAAGAACATGATGGAGCTTAGCCTAGTCACAGCTTGTGTGCTACCCCAGAGCTTGCACTACTGATCTCGCAACAATGCTGCTGATTGTGTGGTCACTGCTTAATACAACTAGAGCCAGAAACCTCTTGGCATGAAGCAAAGCAAAAATCACAATCCATATGCTTACCAAACCAGCAACATCACCACAGAACCATGTGAACAAATTCTGACAGATTTAATATGCTGAAGTCATGCCATGAGCAAGAATTAAATGTTTGCATGGTTTTATTTGAATAGCTATATAAGAATAACAACTTTGTTTCTCCTTGAGTTGGCCACTAATATTTCATCTCGTTTAGAAGTTATATGAAAACATCATGTATTTATGCATTTATAAATACTTGTCCTAGAACAAAACTGGCTTCAAGTCACAAGCCTTTCACTTTGAATGCTCGTAAGGAAGTTATGGGTTGTTAAGCAAGTATACAGCGTTATAAATTAACAGTCCATCAGGAACAGGACCAGGTCTGTTTTCCCCGTCATTTACTCTCATGCTAGGCTTTTGTAAACCAAATCATACTCATTTTCCATAATAGCCACATAATTTAACCTTTCACCCTCAATGTTGCTAGGAAACACGAAGAGTTGTTGAAACAATGTGAACTTGGCAGCTCTGGTTGTGCATTCATTCAGTAGTTTTCTCTGTACTGAATGTGCTCTCTGATGCTGAAAACCCTTCAGCACTCCTTCCCTATGCTTAAACAAACTGATCTCTAGCAGCTCTCATGTTGCCATGCATATATTTGAGCTGGACATCTAGCACTCTGGTTGCCAAATACTGAGCCACAATGCACTTGCTGCTGACACTGAGCACAAGTTGGAAGAAACAAATGAATTTCCGGGCGTCAGCGTGTGGTACATTGGAGAGCGGACACCACAGGATATTCTGGGCTCCAAGTTTTAGCTTCAAGTTGGCCCAAGCGGTGGGTTGTCAACTTCATTGATACCCCCTGCATCATGCAAATCAAGCACAGACTCAATTTTAACCCTCATCCTTTCCTAAAGTTCTTATTAACAGACAAAGACATCAAATAATATTCAGTTCTCCACCTGCCAGAACCTTTTTTTTTTTTTATTTCCAGACTGCTCATCTGGCTTGTGCATAAAACAACAGTACAAAGATCAGGGTTGTGTCTGAGGGGGTTAAATTAAGGCCAGCAGGTATTGGAAATAAGAAAGGTTTTCTGGTTAAGACAAGGCCACAAGGTTCAACCAGAGAGCAGTCCATTTAAACTGAATGGTTCTTAATTGCAGCAGTCATCTTTTATTTAGAAAACCTGTTCACCAAAGGAACTGCGTTTAAATGAACTACCCTTTATGTCCTAATGTCCAACAGAAAACCTCCTGACAACACGTTGCATCATCGTATATCTAGTGCAGATTGAACACCATTAAAACTTATGAGCAAGTGATAACTTGGATCAATTTACGAACATTGTTTGCTTTGTGTCATACAGCAAACATTTAAATAGCTTTCATCAATTACAACACCTTACCAGCAGATGTTGCAACTGACAGAAGGAATACACACTCCTAAAGTAGGTGACCTGTATCTCATATGGCCTTGAAAGGCAAAAATCTAAATCTAAAAATACCAAATCAACAGATAACACTCTACACATAAGAACAGTTCTAGTGTTGTAGTAGTTACTGATCCATGGTTTATGAAAGAATTCAAAGAAAGACAGTATGAGGAACATATATATTATTTGGATTAAGTCAGCAATGCCTCAGCCTGATACATACTGTATCTTGAACATCATGAGGGTTGATTCATTCCCTGGAAGAGGAAGCAATGTGCATCGTATAAGATGATAAGCAGACCCACCTGTAGGCATGTATATCCGGGGCGAATGGGAAACTAAGTGGGTAATGAAGGGCTTAGGGTAGTGCTTATAGAGTCGGTAGTCCTTCTCGCTGCGGGACCGGGTGCGTTCCGAGGCCCTGTCAGAGAAGTCTGAACTAGGCCAGGCCCTGCGTAGAGTGGTGCTGCGTGTTTTCTTCATGACCGCTCACCCCCTCCTCCTGACTCCCGAGCCTCACACTCCCAACATGGCTAGTCTCAAAAGAAGTGGTGCTTAAGATCTCTCCTTTCCCTCGGGTGCCACATACAGAGTGGTTCAAGCAAACTGCTGAAAATCTGAACGATGCTCAAGAACAAATTGTCCTGGTCAGGCATTAATTCGGAAAAGACATAACCAGCTGCTCGCTACCCTCTAGATTTCTAATCCAGGCTTAGAGATACAGCTTCACATGCTTGGAGAGGCATGCACAGATTTACAGACACATACACACACTTCAGCTTCACGACCATAAGGATAAAAGAGGTGGTGTCTAGGAGGATAAGTAGGGAGAGATGAAGGGACCAGGGAGGAAGAGAGGGAGGGATGGAGGGGGTGGTCTTGCTTGGTTTTGGGGTTGCAGGGGGTGCAGAAGGAGCTGAATGTCTGCAGCAGGACAGAACTCTCAGTTTAAACAATAGCTTAATTCAGCAAAGTTATGCTCCAGTAGCGGAGGACGACCAACACAAAGGATTCCACTAAATTAGACTTAAAAAAAAAACCAAGGTGCTTCTGCGGAGGCAAGTAGCAGCAGCTTTCATTTCAACAATAATGTTCCTTCAGCCATTATAACCAATCACAGTCATCACATCAAAATTTAGCAAAGTGTCGGCATGATGTCTTCTTGCGGTCCGAGAGGAACGCTGAATCTCTTCAGTTACACTTTAGATCGATCTGATATGTTACATTCCTGCAGGAAAGGCTACACCAGAAGACACAAAGATAAACACGGTAACGTGCACGTGCGGCTTTCAAAACATGGACGAAGTTGGAGGCACAGCCGGGAGAAAACAATTCGAACGCAGTACATACGACCACACATGCTCTCCTGTCTTCTCGTTCTCCAGGCCGTCTCATCTGTTTCGGTGCCACACTCATTCCAAATATCTCCAGCACACGCACCACTGTTTTGTTTTGTAGCTTTTTATGTGGGATGCCTTTCAGATGAGCTGCCTCATGTCAGACTTGTTGATCTAGTCAGGCAGTGCTTCTCAAAGTGCTGCACCTTCAGGGTCCCACTGCTGGCTTGATGCCCAGCCTATAAGAGCACAGAGCTTTATTTACGCACACATGGTCTGTCAGTGTGCAGCTACTGACAGCTTGACAGTTTCAAAAACAGGGAGGAGAGCATGAAGAAAATAAACGTTCTCTGATGCTATGAAAAAAAAAAAGAGAACAAATCAAGATTCCGTGCCATCCACTGCTAGGTTCCCCTTTTGTTCTTTTCTTCTGATTCTGTGTATCCTTTTTAAGGGCTTGTCCACAATTCCTGGCAGCTTCCTTTGGTCCAAAAGCCAGCTGCTGCACACCGAAATCCTCTGGAATGTAATTAAAGAGATCCAAACTCAAAATGAAAGAGGGAATGGCGGTACTGGGTGCAGAGAGTAAAGAGCACAGCATATAGGACGCTTGCTTTCTCTCTCTTTGGCTTTTTTTCGCTCCCTCCCTCCTAGTCTCTCCAGAGTGGAGCGCATTCGCGCAGCTGCTGGAGCCCTCACAGCCAATCACTCTCTGACAGCAGCCTATCGGCTTAGAGAGAGACGGAGAGCAAGAGGGGGGAAGGGGAAAATACTGCTCTCCCCTCTTCAGCCACACACATCCAAACCCACACTGAATTATTTAGTCAAGAATTCACCAAGATATCAGAACACACTGGCAGGAAAAAAAAGATCTGTAGAAGACGATATTTATTTGGTTACACAAAAGCTACGGTTAACCTGGTAATTCTCCTGAGAATATCCCATCTTTTCCAGAGGACAGACATATCCTGATGAGCCATAAACAAATGTAAAGTTTAGATTGAGATAAATGAGAAACATGGACTGTATGCAGCGGATTGAAAATGGCAGTATTTTGTGATGAATTACTATTTTATGGTTGTATTTTTCATAAGAAGTCTGTGTGAGGTTTTCTAAAATGGACTGCTATATAAATCTGTGGTTATTAAGTAACTCTACTGGACCAGAAACTTTCCCTCTCTCTTCCTGCAGCTTTCCATTAATCATGTGGAGTACTTTGCTTATTCTGAGCAATTGGCTGGGTCTAAATGAACTAAAGGTTTTCCAGTAAGCCATGTGTCAAAGGTCATTATTCTATATTAAACCACACCTTCTACAGCCTCGCGATCTTCGGTCCAATCGGCAGTCGCAATCCAGCAGTATCTAGAATGGTCTTTAGCGCCATATCAAAAGCAACCTCAAAAAGGCAACAGACCACATACAGTCATAGGACACGGACTGTCTCCAGAATTTAAAGTGACACTTTCCTCGCAAATTAACACTACAGATATCTTGTCTATCTCTGAAAAAATAAAGATGTGAAGAAAAAACTAGAAAGCTGCTGCAAATTAGCCATCCAAATTAATGTTGACCAAGAATTGGTCCTGCATATGAGTTTAGTGAAGTGTAAGATCTGAAGCTTCCCAGATGGTAGGTGTTGCATTACGGTGCCTTGTAATTGATCCATACACAACCCTGGAAGAGAAAAACCTGCACTAGCTCAATGCCACTCACCTTAAGCTTCCCTGGCACTTCTGTGCTGTGTTGAGTCTTGACCAGTGGAACCCAAACCTGAACTGGCTTTCTTTTTTTTTTTTTTTTTCAAAAATTGACTAATTAAAAAATGAAATTAAACAAGAATGTGTAAACATGGTAATTAACTTCTGAGTATAATTTATCATTCTGTTCTTGATTGTACCCTGGCAATATAGCTATGGCCACAGCTCTCACTATGCCCATTAGGTGGTTCATCTTCTATGACCTATAAAGGTTTTGGCTGGAATGGTGATGTTTGTCAGTTCAATAGCATGACTAGAACATCCTTCAATATCCCTTCTGACATTTCATGCCTTGCAACCAGCAGAAGTTTATATTCCATGTGCTCAAAAGGCACATTTCTCTTATTCCTGGCTTGTATTGCATGGGAATGGGAATCC
Organism: Tachysurus vachellii; assembly: GCF_030014155.1. Classification (NCBI taxonomy): domain Eukaryota; kingdom Metazoa; phylum Chordata; class Actinopteri; order Siluriformes; family Bagridae; genus Tachysurus; species Tachysurus vachellii. Next base: position 7,135,071 of record NC_083473.1, on the reverse strand, counting down.
CCAGAAATGCTGCACTATGTATTTCTTTTATGCTCCTATTCAGGAACATCCCCTTGTTATGCCTCATGTTTCTGTGTGGGTAATGTCAGGGCCCAAAGCGATGTAAGGAATGCAGAAAAGGGACATGCAAGCCAGTGTACATTGACAACAGTGGGTGGCAACCTAACACTGATAGGACATTAGACCCAAGAATGCAAGTGTTTCATGTCAGATGTTGTTGTAAGGGAACCGCATTAGTGTTGGGTTAGTTGTAAGGTCATTTTAGTTGGACTGCAGTTAGTCACACCTCTTGAAAGCTGGTCAAGACCTCTCTGAACTTCTTATGCCCACTGATCAACTGATTGTACTACTACTACACACAGAACTTCAATAAAATAGAATCATCTTCTGTGTTTTGCGCAAAGGGAAAGTATGTTTGACATGCAGGTCATTTTCATCTAGCCATTGTATCTTATATGTTTTGAAGACTTGTTCATTCCACCACTCAAACGTCTCATGAATCTTAAGCCCTCCATGTTTAGACAGGGCCTGGTCACTCTCTTGGATTAAACTACACATTTGCAGACTGTTTTTTTTCTTCTCCTCAATCAGGGAAACTCATAACACACATCCTATGTAGACCCCAGACCTCCTCCAGGCTGTAAGAAAACGTGTTCTGAATTATCAACCCTTCCCCCATTTTCCATCTCTCTATCACCACAATCACCCAGTCCAACCTTACTCTCACCACAGCATGCTGTACTTTAGACCACACTCCCCCCCTTCATCCCCCACAACTCATTAATGCTATTGAGCTGCACATGCCAAAAAAATGCATCAAACTTATATGGCCTACTGTATCCCAGAACCTCCAGAACTCCCTGAGAAACTCTCCAAAATCTCTCGAAAACAAGAATCAAACTTTGTTACTGAATGAACCAATATATGACCTCATTGTCAGTGTTAGTCTAGGAATTAGCCTGTCAAACCTGAGAGAGAACAGAGCTTCTTCTTTTTTTGTTTTTTCTTTAAATCGAAGCTAACTTAAAAACCTTTTAGCGGAAAATTTTGTAAAAATGCCTGCATGTGAACAAGTAACAGAAACTCCTGCGATATGGTTGTGGAACAAATTCATTAGAAATCAATATTAATATTCATTAATAATTGAATATCAATCAATAATCAATAAGTAATATTCGTGTTTAAATCAAACCTGCCATGAAAAAGAGGTTCCTCAAAGGTTCTTGAAAAAACCCCAAACATCTATAATAATAAAAATACATTTCTCTGCTGCTTGAAAAGGATCCAATCACCTCAAAATGATTCTTCAATGATGAGTTCTGAATATCCTTATAGGCCATGCATCATGTACAAAACCCATGATGATTTATGAAGAATTCCGTAGCCATCATTTAAACATACACCCTTAGAAACAATGGGTTCCTCAACAGATCCTGGCTCCTTAAAGAGAATCAACCAGCTTCTGGGTTCTACATAAGACACTCCTCCAAAGCGACAAACACGCAAACCCTTTAGGGTCTCTAGATTTTCAGCCTATATAACTGTATTTAGAGTCTGAACAAAGGTCTTGGTGAAACCATAGTAATAGGAATAACGTTGAATGATTTTTATGGGGTTGTATTTGGAAACTATTTTTGGGAAAATAGTGTTTTCGTACAGTTCTATAACATAAAAATGTTAGAAACTTGCCCAAAGAGACAAAACAAAGGAATCTTTAAAGCTCTACATGGAGTCATATTTTTAGTGATTGCTCACAGAACTCAAAAGGTTCAACAAGCAGGTTTCAGAATTGTTGTTACTCTATCGTTTTTGTCCCTGGAAGCAAATAAACTAATTATACAAGCAAAGCAAATTGTTATAACTGTAAAATTATATATAAAAAAATTTACAAACTTCTTTCTTCTGCTTTAATGTACAGGCTTTAAAAATGAACTTTATGGCTGAGTGTGGAAACAAAATGATTTGTTAAAGTACCAAATCCAAACATGTCATTTCAGCTCTAGAATGGATAGGAAAGAAGGTACAGTATATTGTATGTAAGACACCACATGCCCACTGTGTTTAATAATATGCCAATTAACATTGCCAATGAGGTCAGATATCTAGCCTCTTTCTGCTGTAGCCCACTTTCTGCAAACAGCACACAGTAATAGTTCTTAAGCAAACAAACACACATCACAACCAAAGCCTCAGTCAAAGCCTAAACCATGCCTAAGAGCCATGCATGACTTGATCTCATACCTGCATGAACTCCAGGGTTTAACAGTTACAACTCATTTCACAAGTCTGAAGAGCCAACAGATTAATGGTGTGTCAGATGGTTTTGAACATTCATGCAATAAACATGTATAGAAGACACACAATGTATTATTACGTTAAAAAAATCTTAACGGAATTAGTCATTAGTAAAAAGGGAAATAATTACAATTTGTCGTACTTCGCAAATGGAGCAGTGAGTTAAGGCAGAAAATATATACAGAATGTTCATGGTAAATAACAATGCTTCTAATCTGGTGGTTTCAGCAAAGTGCATGGTACAGTCCATTGTTTCTGAAACAAATCAGCTTATAACAATACCATGCATGCAATTCAACCCCATCACAACCACGCAAAACAAAAAAAAACCCCACACATTATCTTTAATCTAATTTCCATATGATACACTTGATACACTAAGTCAAGGTGTAGACCCACCACTTAGACATTACAACACTGTTGTTTTCATTCTCGAGGCATAAAGTTCAAATCCTCCTTGGATAATGGAATGCAGGAATCGACTGAACGGTCTGCATCTGGCTCGATGCCATTTCCCCAAATGCAGTCATCTTGGGGGAAATGACAACAGCTTTTGCTTTTCTCTTACCCCTTAAACAGGTTTTCCACATGTCTTACAATGTAGTTATAAAATGAAAATGATCAATCTGTAGTGTTCCTGAAGCTACATGTCATTATGACATACATATCAATTTCCTTTCTAAACCTTATAACCCTACATTTACTACAAAAGTATCACAACTGTGGTACGGTTATTGGTGGTACAAGGGCTTGGTAGAGTTTACTAGAGATGAGCCGGATACTCGGCTGAAACGAGTATCCAGTACGGATAAAGGACTTCTGCCGAGTGCGAGTATAATACGAGTAATACGAGTCAATATCTGTGCACGGATTGAATGAAAATCATCATTGGGTAGCTGATTGTGTTAGCGTTCTGTGATAGGCTAGTCACAGCGCCCCTCCCCTACAGTGATAGGCTAGTCACAGCGCCCCTCCCCTACAGTGATAGGCTAGTCACAGCGCCCCTCCCCTACAGTGATAGGCTAGTCACAGCGCCCCTCCCCTACAGTGATAGGCTAGTCACAGCGCCCCTCCCCTACAGTGATAGGCTAGTCACAGCGCCCCTCCCCTACAGTGATAGGCTAGTCACAGCGCCCCTCCCCTACAGTGATAGGCTAGTCACAGCGCCCCTCCCCTACACACATACAGATGTATTGTGTTGCTGTGTCTCGCTCTGCTCACTCACAGTCACACACAGAACAGCTCTCTGTCTCTCCCTCAGTCACTCGGGTTCGCGGGTCTTTTCCGTTAATGTTTAAGGTTTCTTCAGCTTTTTACTTCGGGTGGTAACGTTAATAATACGTACTTACTAACCAGTAGAGTTCTGGTAAACGTGGGTTCGTTCAGACGTGGTGCTTGGTTGGTAGAATGCGACTCGCTTTGCGTCTCTGCCTGTCGGAGATTTTTTTTCTTTTTTAAAACCTTCAGCTGTCTCTAACCAGTAATCAGACACTGAGTGTCTGACACGTTTTTGATGTATTACATAAAAACATAAAGGTAGTAAGCTAGTGTTATAAATATTACAAATTAATTATTACCGGTTAAACCCCCGCCCCTTTCAAGACAACAGCCCCGCCTAATTCCGGGTTAGGCCCCACCCACTCCGAGTACGGATACAGATACAGATAATTCATATGGTTAGCAGATACGGATACAGATACAGATAATGCTGTACTCGCTCATCCCTAGATTTTACACAGAATTGTGGGGGTTTTGATGGATAAAATAATATATATGCAGTAAAAATATATATGCAGACTGGGTCTGGCAGAAGGAAGCCTACAGTAACACAAATAACCAACCATGGTGAGCTGAAAAGCATCTCAGAACGCACAAAGTGTGGAAACCTAAGGCAGAACTATACATCTCATTCATCAGCCAAAACAGGAATCTGAAGATAGAGCTGAACTGGACAGTTGAAGTTTGGAAATAACGTGGTGGTATTTAAGAAATTAAAAAAATGTAAAAAAAACTTTAAATAAATTTAGTGTAAAAAAGAGTGGCAAACAAGACAAAATACAGATTTGTTTTGTGTATTTAATATACAACATTGCAATATAATAATATTAAACAACATGCCATTTGTCACATTCAAATTCTTCATAAGAATATAAGTAATCAACAGGCGAGGAGTGATTGTAAAATAGACCTGTAGGGTCTTGCCTTAAAACAGTGCAAGGTGTAAGTAGGTGCTTGAAAAGTCAAATGATAAAAACAGATCTAATAACGTACCCAATGGATCACAAAATAAACAACATTTCCAACAACTGTTCATTACTACAAAAAAAAAAATGACCGCAGAGAATAACATCAAACTCAATCGAAGGTTACAATGAGGCCATTTTCACAAAGGTCCCTCTGTTCCTTGCCCGTGTATAAACGTATGTCTGTTTGGCTGCATGTCTTGTCGATTTCATCACATCTAAACTGCACAGACATATTTCACCTGAAAACTTAAAAAAAAAGTGACATTAAGAGATCAATGGCTGGCATGTTGCTGAACTCTCTTCGAACTCTTCAGCTGAATTTATGCAACTAGGTCGTGTGTACCAGAGAGACAAGTTTCACTTGCAGTCGCCTGCTGCTCACGACGGAGCCGTGCTCTCCAACGCTTCATTAGAGAGCTCTGCGCAAGCATTTCAAACCTAATCCATCATATGGAGAGGACTGAAACCCAAGCAATTAGGCAGGACACCCCTCTGTTCCTCAAAGACACCGAGGAACGACTATAAAGCAGTATATCTATTACTCATGCCTGAGGAATGGTGGCTGTATCTTTGTCAAGCTTTGCTCCTGCAATCACTATAAGACTCTGGCTTTGAATTTGTGGTCTTGGCCCGAACTGCAAAACAACCCAGTGTGCTGCAAATACAGTGCTTAGCTGGTGGTAAAAAGTGTGTTAAGACTCTTTGAGAGCTTTATTTGCTGATAATGATTTTGAAATGAACATGGCACTGACAGCATTGTGGGTCACAATATTATAAAAGCACGGCATTAATCAAAACATCTATCTAGTGCATTCAAATTCATCCCATCAGCCCACACAGCATGTAATGATGCATAAAAAAGGCTTCCTCAGCTAGGGTTGTGGCTAGCTTGCTATCTCTAGTGTCTTCATAGAGTCCTTCCCTTCCCTCAGAGCTGAGCCATGGGTACTGGCATGCTTCCCGGGAAAGGAAACATGTCACGATTTGAGCAATATAATACGTGAGTAATTTATCCCCGGCCTGCGTAGCTGTGCTCCCACCGTGGGCAGATTTAAGAGTCCCCACTCTGCTGTAAGTCAGGTGCGGACAGATTGGAAGTGGGCACTCTCCGCTCAGCTGTTTGTAATTTGGAAACACATTACTGTGACTGAACGGTGTGACTTTAAAAGAAAACAAAACTCAGTCACTACCAATTTAAAACAACACATTCCTGCTTTATTTTCCCCTCATCACAAAAATGTGCTATACACATGTGCAAATTCTCAGGATTCAGCAACTCATTTTAAAACTTTCCTTTGAAGTGACCAGTGATCTGGGAAATATCATGCAGAGAAACTCAGGTCTTCATTAGGAAAGTGACAGAATTACTATCATTACTAGTAACTAATTACTATTACTAACATTACTATGCCTTTCTTTGCTTATATCTCATTTTTGGTTTGCTTAGATCTAGTTTTTGGGGGCACGGTGGCTTAGTGGTTAGCACGTTCGCCTCACACCTCCAGGGTTGGGGGTTTAATTCCGGCCTCCGCCTTGTGTGTGTGGAGTTTGCATGTTCTCCCTGTGCCTCGGGGGTTTCCTCCGGGTACTCCGGTTTCCTCCCCCGGTCCAAAGACATGCATGGTAGGTTGATTGGCATCTCTGGAAAAATTGTCCGTAGTCTGTGAGTGAATGAGAGTGTGTGTGTGTGTGCCCTGTGATGGCTTGACACTCCGTCCAGGGTGTATCCTGCCTTGATGCCCGATGACGCCTGAGATAGGCACAGGCTCCCCGTGACCCGAGGTAGTTCGGATAAGCGGTAGAGAAGGAAAAAAGATCTAGTTTTTTAATTGATTATAGTAAGTTTTTGGTTTGCTCAGAGCTAGTTCTTGGCTTGTTTTTAATGTTAGTTTTTGTTTTGCAGAGAGCTAGGTCTTTGCTAAGTTTTTTGTTCAATTTGAGTTTGTTCTTGGCTTGCTTAACATTTGCTTGCTTAACAACTAGCTTTTGGTTTGCTCTACAATAGATCTTGGTTTGCTCAGTTCTAGTTATTGGTCTGTTCAGTGGTACTTCTTGGTTTGCTCAATGCTAGGTTTTGATTTGCTTAGCCCATCACTTGGTCTGTCATACAGTTGAACATAAATTTACTGAACCAACCAATTTCCATCCGAGGCCTCTTACGGACATTGCAATTAACTAACTTACAGTTGCACTCTATAGAATACTAGCCATGATTTCCACACCACAAAAATACATTTTAAGGAGCTGTGAAACCTTTGCTGTGAATAAAAACAGCAGCAAAATAAGTAAATGTAAACTGGTCATTTACTGATTTGTTGTCAATATGCATAATTTTTCTAAAAGTTTTCTTCCCATTGCAAAATGATCTTCACTTATATATGGTCTGCTCACTTTCATTCTAAGAGGTTAATACCACATTGTATGTATTCATAACTAGTATTTTACCAACACCCCATGACGTGAAAAGCTGTGTGTCTATACAGCAGAGTACAGCAAGGACCCGAGAGTCGAGTCACACAGAGTATTAAAAAAAAATTAACCTTAAATAATTTATTTAAAAAAATGTATTAAAAAAACTTGTTTAACTAGAGCCAAATTCAGGCGCTGACTGAGAAAGAAATGAGAGCATTAACAGTACAAAAAGGCCAAAGACTTTCACATTATATTAAGCACTATACATTATACTGAAAACCATTTTTGGTCCAGTGAGCTGAGACCACACATCATATCCCAAGGTGTTGCTGGCCTTTGGCAATGAAGCCACTGTGACCATTTTCGTGTGTTAGTCCAAGCTTCAAGTTTCAGACCTAATTTTTTAGCTTTACATGTAATTTCTTACTCCAGCAGAATATGTTGACTGTATTTGTAGAAGCCCACCCACAAGACGCAACCCTATCACCAAGTTCGGCTCCATGACTGCCAAAATATACATTAAGCCAAGAACGCTGGCATGGGAATGTTATGCTAAGTTCCGTTTCCCCGGAGACACATTGATTTCATTAAAACCTCATGAATTAATTTGTTCTCACTGTAAATAAATCCAGACAGATTCCTGGTAGAGCCTTGTCAAATGCATTGAATTACTTTAGGTTTTATGCTTCATGCTGTAAACTTGATGTTTTCCGGTGTGTGCAGCGGTGTAACAAATCACAGTTTGCATGCCACTGATCGAATGGGCACGTGAATCAATCACGATCAATAAGGGAAGTAGGTCAAAAATGGATTTTCCACATGACCAGCTTGACTGTGTGTGCTAATATGAAAACCTCCCAAATGAAATGCTTCTTAGCTGATTTATAGCTCCAGGCAGCAGATGCTTTTGGCCAACAATACTACTAAACAACTCCAACCACTAGCATATACACATTTTGAGAGAAGAACGCAGAGTCAGTATGAATCAGTATGAACCTCAAGTTTGTAAACTTGGAGTTGTTCCTATAGAGGCTGTATGTGTTTTCCATTTTCCTAAAAAAGGGATTTTTTAAGTTTTCTCCAAACAGACCATCACGCTGTCTAATTTAAATCACTCGTAGACTTCTGTCAAATTCATCAACATTTTGGTCCAACAGACTTTCACAAAAGGCAACAATAACCATATTTAATACATCTGATATACTTTGATTGATCCACATGAATTTACACATGCACTAATCAATGCAAATTAAATGTATCACTTCCAACTCCCATGGTGTTCTTTAATGACCAAATCCTTTCCAGAAGGTGATGCAGCGATCGTCTTACTTAGAGTAACAAAAATTCTGGACAATACTGGAACACATTTATGGAACTGATTTGCATGTAAACAGCTATCAGACTTTTCATTTTATGTGTATTATATCTCCAACCAGATATAATCCTGATGGCCACAAATTGACTGAATGCAAATCCCCAAAGATTCCTGAAACTTTACATTTTTATAGACCAGCTGCATTTAGTTTCTTAGCTCTTCTAGATTATAATTCGATATGCCTTTGGGATGGGGGGCACGGTGGCTTAGTGGTTAGCACGTTCGCCTCACACCTCCAGGGTTGGGGGTTCGATTCCCGCCTCCGCCTTGTGTGTGTGGAGTTTGCATGTTCTCCCCGTGCCTCGGGGGTTTCCTCCGGGTACTCCGGTTTCCTCCCCCGGTCCAAAGACATGCATGGTAGGTTGATTGGCATCTCTGGAAAATTGTCCGTAGTGTGTGATTGCGTGAGTGAATGAGAGTGTGTGTGTGTGTGCCCTGTGATGGGTTGGCACTCCGTCCAGGGTGTATCCTGCCTTGATGCTCAATGACACCTGAGAGCACAGGCTCCCCGTGACCCGAGGTAGTTCGGATAAGCGGTAGAAAATGAATGAATGAATGCCTTTGGGATTGGATTAAGCCATTCTAAGCAGAAAGCACCAGGCTCAAGCAGTAGTGGCGCAGTAGTTACGATTTTACTAACGACCACAAGACTGCAATCACTCTCACTCACTCATTTTCTACCGCTTATCCGCATCAAAGCAGGATACACCCTGGACGGAGTGCCAACCCATCGCAGGGCACACACACACACTCTCATTCACTCACGCAATCACACACTACAGACAATTTTCCAGAGATGCCAATCAACCTACCATGCATGTCTTTGGACCGGGGGAGGAAACCGGAGTACCCGGAGGAAACCCCCGAGGCACGGGGAGAACATGCAAACTCCACACACACAAAGCGGAGACGGGAATCGAACCCCCAACCCTGGAGGTGTGAGGCGAACGTGCTAACCACTAAGCCACCGTGCCCCCCAGGCTGCAATCAAATCTCTGCAAAACTGAAACGGGGACATTGCTGGACTCTTGAGAAGGACCTTTTACTCTGCACAACTCCTTTATGTATTCCTTATATCTCATGCCACAGATTGACAGAGCAAAAACTCTGAGCTAGATCAGTAATGAAAATAGGTCATACATATAGATCTTTTTTAACAGCCACTATGAAATTCTCAGGGTTAAATGTGTCAAGACGGCAAACGAATGCTGTTTTAAAGTTCCACAGTGAGCCTTTGCAACCCAGTGAGCTCCAGGCAGCAATGTTTATCCTCTCAGCTGGATTCAATTGCAACAGATGCTTTCAAATAACAAAAATACTCATCAACCCCATTTACTAACAAATACAGTGAATGTACCATGACCTCAGTTCGTAAACGTGGAGCTGTTCCTGTAGAGTCTCTATCTTTTGTCTTGTTCATAAGCATAGTGTACTAATACACTTTAATAGGCAACCCCAAGTTTCTTCACACTCCAGTGGGTATCCTAAAAGCTCAGGAAACTTTGAGTTTCTTGTCATCGTTTTGTCATCGTTTTAAAGTCACTTAGCAGGACTTCAGTCACTGAGATCACATCGTTTATTAAATTCCAGTTAGAATGGAATTATTTTCATCCTAATGCAGAAGAAGCCTCTTTAGCATATATGTCAATGAAAGCATAACATAAGTGAGGGTGTGAAGGCATGAACCAGGTTTTCGGTGACTAAATTAGTCTTAAAATTGATTAAATGTTGGAGATTATTAAACAGAGTGTTTGGTGTTTATTATTAGGTGGTGGAGGAAAACACTTTTAATGAACAGCCACATATGAGATTCAAGCACTAGAGTAGTATTCCCAGAAACTTGGAAGAGGGTTGAATATTATTCATTCAGTTTATTCTCTTTGGTAATCTGAACCAACATTCTAATGCATCCAAAGTCTAAGCCTTGAACACTGGGCCTGAATTGGAACTACACCAGGAAGCGTGTGAACACATTCAAACCTGGAACAATTTCAAATATAACATTTTTGGTTTTTGCTTTGCTTAGCACTAGTTTTGATTTCTGACCTTAGTGTTAGGTCTCGGTTTGTTTAGTGCTAGTTCTTGGATCAGTTAGTGCTTGTTCTTGGTTTGCTCAATGCTAGGTCTTCTTTGCTTAAAACTAGTTCCTGGTTTGTTTTTGGGAGGTGAGAACATGAGGATAAACTCCACACAATCAGTAAATATCAGACCTCAGGATTGAAAAGCTGACTCTGGAACTGTGAGGGAGTAAGACCACCCAATGTACCACCTTCTATGAAGTACTCGCATTCTTTTTTTTTTTGCGGTCCACCTGCAAATCTTAATTTCTGTCAAAAGTGAATTTAAAAATATTACTGTTACTTGCCATTTCAATACAAGACCAATCTGGACTCCAGCTTCAGAAGGTAAGAATACAAAGAGAGCACAATCTTCTTGTATTCCTTATACTTTACTTTCTGTAACAAGGCCTTGATTGCTGATACTAAACAAGCACAACCACTGACATACACTGTGTAACCGCAGAGCATGATGTCACTTAGTAAACTCAGCTGTTCCTGTAGTAGTCATAGAGTTTTCCAATCCTTCACAGGGTTTTGGTTTGAAATTGTATACAATTTCTTTATTCAATCTGACACTATGTCCATAAACATGGTGTACCAACAAGCCTTCGTGAAGCATCAAGCAGCAGACTCACAGTTCTCTCGGTCCCTCACTTCTTCATCCACTTACTGATGTTCCCTTAATGATTGATGTCTCTTTCATCCACCAGAAAGCTTTCTTGTTAGGCCTCAGTCAGCAAGAAATTCTCATTCACTCATTTTCTACCGCTTATCCGAACTACCTCGGGTCACGGGGAGCCTGTGCCTATCTCAGGCGTCATCGGGCATCAAGGCAGGATACACCCTGGACGGAGTGCCAACCCATCGCAGGGCATCAGCAAGAAATTATTATTATTTAATCTAAATAAGTCAAAATGCTCAGTAACCTAAATTCAGACAAACCCTGAACACAGGTTCATGGACCAAGAGCAAAACACCCAGCATCTCGGTATTCTCACTAGCTGTCTAGAGAGCCTAAAGCAGTCTGTTTACAGAGCATTATAAAAACAATCAGAATAACTTTCCTACTTTTACACCACATGGTTACGTCCAGCCACAGAGTTTTTATAGAAAACAGTCACTGGCCACGCTTCACACTGTTTGAACTATTCCATCCCATTTTGTCAGATCACAAGGTATTCTTCATGACTTCTCAGTGCTCAACCTTCCACCGTAACATACCATGAAATAGAATTACATGCTGCGTTAAACTGCTGCCAAGAATACCATTCTCTTAAGCTAGAAAATACATAACAATAGGAAAATGACCACTTTACATCAACAATCAAGCTACAGTTATTGAAGAACTTTTAGCCAAACTGTCCAATTTCTCTGGAGCTGTTGTGTGCTCCACTATTTCTGGTGGGGCTTTGGTGGCAACAGGCTGGGAAGGTCAACCCAGGCTTGTCTATCTAAAGCTCCATGTCGCAGGTCCTCCTGGGGATCCCCAGATGCTGCAAAACCAACTGTAAGCTATTATCTTTCCAGTTGCTCTCTGTCCAGTGAGACATTCTGGGTTCCAGCTCTAGAAGAATTGACCAGGGAGTATAATTTTTCACCACTTTCATTAAATAGGAGAAACAGTAGGCCTAATTCAAGGCTCTCCCTGTTACTACTCTTTTACTTTTAGTATAAGGAGCCTCATTTCTGCCACCGTTTTTTGGGGGGTTTTTCTTTCAATCACTTCCATAAGATTGGGACAGTAGACGAGGACAGGGACATGGATTGACCAGTATCTGACCCTATACAACGATCATTTGGGGCCCTCACATGACATGTGGCCACAGAAACTATCATCAAATTACACTTACCCCAACAGCCATGCTTCTGTGTTTAACCAGAATTCATTCTGTGTATATATAGAAATTACATATACAGTATATACGTATTCATATAATCAGAACAAAGAGTGACTCAGCATCAGGAAGATTCATGGTTATAACATCACCTGAGAATTGGGTCATACTCGCTGTTAAATTAGTTTTTATGGCATTTAACAGACAAGAGATTATTCACTAGTGCTGAGAGGATTACACTCTGAGGAAAATGTGAAAGTCTGCTAGGTGGACCAGTAGCTACTGGTACTTTGCTAAATGTTCTGGATATCGTACTACAGTAGATCAAAAGGTTTTTTTAGGACCACAATCGCCATAATGGGATTCTGTGATCATTTGTCAAATGACAAAAACCGTTTTGTTTTAAAATTGTTTTACATTAATAGTTACCCGGTAAAATACAGCAGTAGATTTATTTTACATTTGTTTTCGGTCGCTGATACCGAATACCCCTCTCTTCAACACCTAAATCGCACACCGATCCTGATCTGTAAGGAATTTCCAGACCAAAAAAAAAAAAAATTATAATAATCAATTACATTTTACAAGCCATGTCATAACACATCCTGTGAAGCAGTTATTTAGCTAGTTTGCAGAAATTCTAAGTAGCTAATGTTTTTAACGAATACTCAGAAGTTCTACTAGCTAGCCTACTTAGCCGGGTAGCAACAAGCTTTGCAGGATAAAAAATAAAATTCAAACATAAAACCCACTCCTACCTTCTTTTCAGTTCAGATATCTAGCATAAACACATCCAACAACTAGAAAACACCAACACGGTTTAGAAAGATATCCATTACAGATCCAGCATTTCAAGATTCCTGACATGTTTTTTTTTTCTAAGCAGCTGTTTGTAAAACTTAAAACGCTGAAAAAAAGCAGTGCTTGATGGTTGCACAATGAAAAGGAATATTCTTCACATATTTAAATCCTTTCCTATAACACTCATTTTCTGGGGCATATTCCATGGTCACTTGTCCCCGGTCTCCCGTGTACAAGTTGCTCAGCTTGGAATATAAAATGTCACGGTTACATTGAACCACAAAACAGGACAGTGCTTGTCTAAAGGATGGAGAAAAGTGACAGGTGATAACTGATAATAATGATGAAATTCACACTTAAGACATCCACCTTATGAAGATAATGAGCATCTCAGGTTTTAAAGTGGAAAACAGAGGAAAGCATTCAATTTCAAAAACCACTAGAACACAACTGACATCTTAATGAAATCTATTTTGCCTCCACATGCCCAGCGACAGTTATCCCATCACAACAGATCTATTCCCCTAAGGGAGCTCCTTTAGTGTTATTAACTCAACATCACCACTTGACAAGCTTAATAAACATAAAACCTGGCCGAATTAACATTCCTGTAGTGCTGCACGACGGAGTGTGTTCATGAGCCCATCTTGGTTAATTAAACAATCTGAGCTAGTTGACAGTTTTATGCCTGTTTCATTAAATCTGATGTTTTGAGATTGTTGAAAGATACCCGGGGGCACGGTGGCTTAGTGGTTAGCACGCTCGACTCACACCTCCAGGGTCGGGGTTCGATTCCCGCCTCCACCTTGTGTGTGTGGAGTTTGCATGTTCTCCCCGTGCCTCGGGGGTTTCCTCCGGGTACTCCGGTTTCCTCCCCCGGTCCAAAGACATGCATGGTAGGTTGATTGGCATCTCTGGAAAATTGTCCCTAGTGTGTGAATGAGTGTGTGTGCCCTGCAGTGGGTTGGCACTCCGTCCCGGGTGTATCCTGCCTTGATGCCCAATGACGCCTGAGACAGGCACAGGCTCCCTGTGACCCGAGGTAGTTCGGATAAGCGGTAGAAGATGAACGAATGAAAAAGATACCCAGTCTTGCTTTATTGTTGTCTCTTTTCAGTCTTGCTGATTAACTTTGGTTTAAAATGAGAAGATTGATATTTTTGTTTTCAATTGGCTGGACATATATGATATAATCCTGATATAAATATCAAGCAAAAGAACTTAACATGAATTTAATTTTGCTGCTTGTCTGCACAGAAAATAACACTGCAGACGCAAATGTCAGTTTAAATATTGCAGTTATTAAAAACACTAATGTAAATAACATACCACATAAAATACGCCATGTATCTGGACATCAGTACAAAAGCATGCACTTCATGCAAGACAGGGAAATTTAACAGATTTTCTTGTTTGACATTATAAGAGCTACAATATGTGAATGTTATGGTTTAGCTGCATTAATAATCTTGAGAAGAATTTAAGATTAATGCTTGACAATACAATTTTTTACATCTTTAAGGCAAGATGACTTAAGAGTCGAGGAACTGCACGTGGTCTGAATGGACCACAAAAAAAAAAAAAAAAACAACAAAAAAAAAAACACAATCCTTCACTCCTGTGCAACTCTGCACTCTAGTGGAGGAAAAAGAGATGAGCAGCAAACACCTGAATACACCACTGCATATCAAGGGGTTAGTCTGTTAGTACTATAACCCCATCTTGGCAAAAAATGTAAGTCTACAGTCTCCATTATAGATGTTTTTCCCTGCTACAAAACACCTCAGCATTAGCGATCAACGACTGCATGAGAACGGCTAAAACAAACATTAATCACAGATCTTTTGCCTGGCATCGACGCCATGAATATCCATAACAGCCAAAAATAGAAATAGATTTAATGACAAGATCATTTTAAATCCAAAGCCACTGCACGATCTGTCTTTTTAAACAAAAGAACATTAAGTCAAGTGTTTATTACTTAAAATAGTCTTAATCTCTTTAAATGCTAAATTCTACAGTAACAAAAAATAACTAACTAAAATAAATAAATACATCCCTAATGTACATATAAAAATAGATATAAAATCGAGTGATTTTATATTATGATTAAATAATACAAGAAAAATCAACTATATAATCAAATAAATATATAAAATCACCAGCCCATTAGGTAAACTTGGCAATAAATAAATAATTTTATTTATGTTGAATTACCTTAATTTTGTCATTTGAATTGGGATTTTAATATTGCTAGAATTGTTTCTTAAAAATAAAACAAATCCTAGTGAAAATAACCTTAAGATACAAACACAGAGCCCATCAGTGTCATCATTAGAGTTAAAGAGCACCAAATCAGACCTGACTGAGTAACTACAGGTCTACACCAGTAGCGAGAGCTCTTTCTTTACACCACCACACGCTGGTGCCATCTTCAGATGCGTTCCGAAAAGTAAACCAAGCAAAGAAAGAAAACTTTCCAAATAAAGACCAATATTCTTCACACACTTTGCTTCAGAATCATAAAGGCTACAGAATCTCTGGCTCCCAGAGACACAACATTTTAAATCAAATGTTTCAGTGCAGGACCTTTTGGGGAAAAAAATCCACAGCAACACATCTTTCATCAACATCATTCTCAATCGCCATAAAAAAAAGGTTTTGTTTGAGATAATAAATAACCCTGCTAACATTTATACATTAGACTCTAGAGTACATGGTGCAAGTGTATATAGTGTAGTCATTTGAAAAAAAGTGAAAGTGACATGATATACGGCTAGGTTTGTGACCCATACTCAGAATTTGTTCTCTGCGTTTAACCCATCCAAAGTGCACACACACAGCAGTGAACACACACACCGTGAACACACACCCGAAACAGTGGGCAGCCATTTATGCTGCGGCGCCCAGGGAGCAGTTGGGGGGGTTCGGTGCCTTGCTCAAAGGCACCTCAGTCGCGGCCGGCCCGAGACTCGAACCCACAACCTTTGGATTGGGATGCAGCCTTGAGATTGTTAGGCTTAGTTGTAGTGAGTGGGCTAGTCTGGATTGGTTCTACATAGTAAATGAGAAGTTCAGGAATGAGCCAGTGCGGTAAGGTCTGATGTGATTTATATTTTCTCTAACTCCCTTACTGCGCTGATGTTTTATGTGCCGCAAGTCAGCCTGAGGTATCACTAGAGACGAGGCAGTATGTGAACTGTAAAAGTACAGAGCAAGATGAAAAAAGAACATTATTCATGCTTTGGTTTCGGTCACATGACACGGCAAGAGCAAAATGAATGAGCAGTTATAGTTCTGGAGCAGAAGTCTGAATGATGATAGGAAGGGATAATAGTAAGTAAGCCCAGACATCAGCATGGCATCAAAAACAAAGACGTTTTCAAGTTTCTCATTAAATATGATTCACCACTGACTAACAAGAAGCCATCTGCCCAACATGGATAACAGCATCTGTGTCTGAAACACACCTGTAAGCACTTCACCATTAACAAAAAGCAACGCTATGAAGCAGTAACTGATGAGGCTTTTACGATTGCAATTACATCATACCACAGATGCCTCTGCGTGATGAGGGATGGAGCGAGAACAGGGAGGAAGTGGTAAGTCAGGAAGGGACATGCCCTTAAGTGCAGGTGTCGAGTTAAAGTCGGTTTAGCGCGCAGGCTAAACGTCTCGTCATTTTTGGTTTAGAAAAATTCAGTTTTTTGTTTTGTTTTTTTAATCTGTGATCTGTTTTGTAGAGTTTGTGTGGGATCAGTGGAAAAAAATGTGTAACGAGAGGAAGATTTATGTGCAGAGCTCCGTGAAGCATTTCACTTTTCTTCTGCTTTGACCTGTACAGACACACACACACACACCTGAAACACAGCCCTCCTGCAAATATGCAAGAGATGATGACACACACCTCAGGGTACAAATAGGTCTGTCTCCACACACACACACACACACACACTCTCTATGGTATCTTGTGTTGCAGAGGCATGTAGACCAGAATAATGGCCTATTTATACTGGCCTAATCCTCACTTGGCTAAAAATACTTTGCAGCTTGTTACACTTTTTAATGTTAGAGAACATCTTTTAGAAAAAGAAAAAAAAGGCCCAGCTTTCAATCAATCCTCTTAATCCTCTTTAAAACGCCTCAACATTTTTTGATGAAGTTTTGACTTTTTTTTTTTTTTTGTTACCTCAAAATACTAAATCCCTCTCAGTCTTTCCGTCTCTAAAGATCCATCAGTGTCGGATTTGAGGCCTCGACAGTCACTACGCCAGGAACAGGTTTATCATTTGACGAGGACACAATGGACCAGGAAACGTCTCACTTTGCAGCCTTATAACGAGCCGACGTTAATTGTGTAAAATGAGGAATTTCACGGTAAGAAAAACAAACACGCAGTGAATGGTCCCGTCCATTAAGGGAGAGACGGATGAAGCGAGGGAGGGAGGGAGGAAGGGAGGAAGCTCTGGGAGACGTCCTCGCGGCAAAATGGGCCGCTCTCGTTCCGCAAGACAAGACAAACACAAAGACACTGATATGGCTTTCCCTCCTGCTTCAGAATGTCAGAGATGGAAAGGAAAGACGAGACGAGAAAGAAAACAGCCTTTAGTAACAGCACATACCGAAACCTGCTAAGATTTTAACAAATGTCCCAGTAATGCTTCTGCTGTAGCATCGTGTCCACTAGCAGCTTGTGCTAATGTAATGGCTGATCTGAGACAATGCATGGAGCTTAAGACCATCAGGCTATAAACTGTACAACACACATATACCAGATTTCTGCTCTGATTGGTGTGGATAAAGGATGAAAGGATCACTGCTAAGAATAAAAGCTAGGATGTTAGGCTAGCACTTTAAAACAAAAACGTCGAGTCACGTCCACAAAACGATCTGTAATACGAGACCAACATCAGATTTTGCTCAGTAATATAGCCGAAGACACGGTGTAGCACAACTGCTTGGTTTTAAAAGCACCTTCGCTGTGTAAAAGTTTGTATTGAAGTGGAAAATAACTCCCAGCATGCTCTTGTTTTCTGTTACACATGCTTTCAAACCAATTTTGTTGATTCATCGGGTGACTTCTGAGGCTGGGGGAGTTTTTCCCTTCCCGCCGTCACCTCAGTTGTGCTCATTAGGGATAAAACTGAAAATGTCCACTTTTTTAAAGCACCATAATAATAATAAAATGAAACTGAAATAAATAAGTGGCTTTATTAGGTACACCATTATAAGTGCATTTATGTAATAATAATGTAATAAAACTATAAAACTGTCCAACTGCAATCACAGACTACTAAGGAGAAAGGATGAAGGCTTATTTATTTATTTATTTATTTATTTATTTTTAATGTCTGACATCCTGAGGAAGAAGTAGGGCTACACACACACACAAAAAAGTGATTCTTTTTTGATTGCAACTGGATTCAAAAACACGGTTGAGGATAAAACAGCACCACTATTCACTCTTATTCATTATGGCCATTGAGTATAGACTACATGCGTGGTGAAACGATTGGTGACGACATGAGAAAGAAGCTTTAAATTGTCAACAAATGCTTGCTTTTAGTGAGAACTATCCAGTGTAACCGATCCTAAACAAATGTCTAGTATTTGGCCCTGAATATTAAATCACTAAACAAACACTGACTAAACGTATGAGACGAGCGAGACACGGCTGAACACGCCGTTCCCATCAAAGCGTGCCAGTCACGCATTACACATACTTCAACAAGACTGATTTTTTATTTTTTTTTGTCTGGAGTCGCTCTCACCAATAACACTGCCGTGACTAATTATTTAACCAGCTGTTAATGTCATGGGTTTCTTTTCATTTCAGTACAAATGTGAAATAAAGCAGTAAATCAAGATACGGCAATCATTCAGAAACAGTTGATAAATACACAAAACTTTTATGCTCTTCTACAGCATTAAATATAAGAATTGGATTAATATACATGTTCTTTAAAATGGTCGATTGGGGAAACATGATTTGGGGAAATGAATCAATTATTTCCGATTTCCTTTTCTAGAATCATAGCAAAAATGTCCTTATGTTCAGAAAACAACTAAATGACTTAAAATGCAAACATCCAGGAATTAGATATAGATAAATAGATAGATAGTCAAATATATATATATATATATATATATATATATATATATATATATATATATATATATATATATATATATATATATATATATACATACATATATATACACATACATACATATATATACATACATACATATATATATATATATATATATATATATATATATATATATATATATACACATACATATACATGCACACACACACACACACACACACGGGTCATGTTGGATAGATAGATAGATAGATAGATAGATAGATAGATAGATAGATAGAGACAGACAGACAGAGATAGATAGACAGATAGTCTATATTCTATTTACAGTCAGTCTGCAATGAAATGCTGTTTTACTTGTGTTGCTCACAGACGTAACTAGCATATCGATGTGTTGATGAAAAGAACAGCATTATTTAAAGTGCACTTAGTAAAAGAGTGCTCAGGATTCACAGAGTCTGGAAAGGTAAACCACTTCATAAGGGTTTCAGCTGCCTCAATCGTATCTCGATCTTTCACGAGAAGTGTCCAAGAATCGTTATTAAAAAGATAAGCATCTGGACCTAAGCCCAACTTAAACAGACTCAACCTAAATCAAATCGCTGTTCGTCTATTATTCAGAAACAATGGTAATTAAATACCCTGTGATATAAAAAAGTTTGCTGTGTGTGTTTGAGTCTGTGACTGTAAAGCTGAGGCATACAAACTGGCTTAAAAATGACAATACATCATTAAAAGACTCTCTGGGTTTACTGACAATGCTATCAGCTCAGAAGGCCCCTGGCATTTTAAAACTGTTGAGCAAATCCTCTGCTTGTACAATCACAATTACGGTGTGCAGAAATACTCTAAATCTTTGTGTATTTGCACTAAGGTGCTGTGGATGGTCTGTTACATTACAGGGTCTCACACACACACATTCATACACTCCTTTAATCTCAGTGGTGGTTTCAATTTAAAAGGCATTCTAAATGTTGGAGGAAACCCGAGAACCTAAAAAAACCTAAACACACACAAGGGGAAGTCAAAGAAACTCAGAAACCACAGGGTTTGGTCACGGGGAGCCTGTGCCTATCTCAGGCGTTATTGGGCATCAAGGCAGGATACACCCTGGACGGAGTGCCAACCCATCACAGGGCACACACACACACACTCATTCACTCACACAATCACACACTACGGACAATTTTCCAGAGATGCCAATCAACCTACCATGCATGTCTTTGGACCGGGGGAGGAAACCGGAGTACCCGGAGGAAACCCCCGAGGCACGGGGAGAACATGCAAACTCCACACACACAAGGCGGAGGTGGGAATCGAACCCCAACCCTGGAGGTGTGAGGCGAATGTGCTAACCACTAAGCCACCGTGCCCCCCTGGTGCATTACGGATCTGGAAAATAATGACCATCTTAGCTGTTACTGTTCAGCCTTCAAATTAAATCTCCTCCTTATCAATCTAATCCTTATCTATATCTCATTAAGGAGCTATAGTTAATTAAACAAGGGGATGTAATCGCTGCTAACTGCGGGCCACGCCCCCTGACACCAGCATGACCACGCCCCCGAGAACAGCATCCTTAATAACCACGCCCCCTACAAACCAGCATCCTTAATACCCACGCTCCCTACACCAGCATGACCACGCCCCCGACAACAGCACGCTTAATGACCACGCCCCTTAGCAACAGCACGCTTAATGACCACGCCCCCTTGCAACAACTGAATTTTGTCGGAAACGGATTTGTGGCTTTGAGAAACACTTAGAAATTGCTGCGTTACACAATAAACAAAATGGTTGACAGAATACGACTCTAAAGGCTGCACGATGCGGCCTAATGTTCTCTCTCTCTAAATCTCTCTCTCCACACACACACACACACACACACCACAGTCATGTTATTTCCCGGCAACGTGTCATAAAAACGCGTTGCATGTCTGTCGGTGCGCGGGACGTTTATTATTGATTACCGAGGTATTTGATGTCGAAGCCGCGCGGCGCTTTGAGGGACCTCCGTGTCCAGGCCTCGCGCAGCGCCTCCAGGTGCTCCTCTTTACCCTGGATGAGCAGCACGTGCTCGTCCAACCAGCCGAGAAAAAATGTCTCCGCGATGGCGTCAGCTACCATCTTGTTCCAGAAGTGCTCGGTGTTGAGCGCCTTGAACTCGGCGAACACCTCGTAGCCAGTGTGGTGGCGCGGCGGCTCTGCGCTCTCCGTCACTCCGCGCGTATCCGCAGGCGCGCGCCGTGACAGCACGATGGCCAGCGAGTGCGGCGCGAGCTGCAGGAACGGCTCCATTCTCCGAGCTGTTGCTCTGATCACAACACACACATGGCTCGGATTTAACGCGACTCTTTTCTTCTTTTGGGGTTTTTTTTCAACTGACGGTGACGAGTAAGAATTATTACAATTGCTGTGATGATATTCACGCCGTTACCGAACAAAGAGCGCGAGAAATAACGCTTAGTTCATCATATTTAGTCTGCAGGCGTTGGGACACGTTACGGTCACGGGTCCAGCTGGTTGCACCGAATCATTGAGGACAAACGGGCTGAATAAAGCGTCGTGACGTGCTGTCGTTATTGCAGATAGCGTTACGGTTCCGTCGATGGCGTTTGATCTCATCCGTTTTCTCACCTTCAGCAGCATCATCCGCATGGACACCGTCAGCATATCAACATTAATCACCATGAAGGACAAAGCTACACGACCAGCGAGGCGCAAAGCTGCTTCCAAACAAATCAATGCACAATAGTCTAATGAGAAAGATAAACGTGTTTAAATATTATTTTTGTTGTCGTTCCACCGAGAACACGGACGCTCGCGCCGGTGCGTCCCTCTGTCTCCCTCCCGGTGAGTCACTTTATCACCTAGGCGCGTGCGCTCTGCCAGTCGTTCGGCTCCACGCGCCCCCTGTCTCCGGTGCAACGCCACTGCCGTTCTTGCATCCCATACGCAGACTGTGATAACGCAGACTGTGATAATAATAATCAGTTATTTATTTACTTATTTAATGACAGTTATTTGTAACGAAGAAAGAAATTGCACTCTATTCATTCATCTATTTTCCACTGACTGCTTTATTGTGGTCACAGTGCTGGTGGTCGTGAAGCAGGAATCCTGGGTGTGAGGTGGGAAAATAGCCTGGATGGAAAGCACACAGTCGTTCTAGGTCTAGTGGTGATATAGAAAGACCAGATCACTGTCCATCATGATAGACTGCGGAATCAGTAAGACACCAACACGGACACAAGAAGAACCTGCAAAGTTACTCTACACCAGCGGTGTCCAATCTTATCCACAAAGGGCCGGTGTGGGTGCAGGTTTTCGCTCCAACCAAGCAGAAGCCGCACCTGATTCCACCTGTTTAATCAGTTGTTCTTGGTTTTTAGTAGACTCTGGTGTGGCTTCTGCTTGGTTGGAACGAAAACCTGCACCCACACCGACCCTTTCCGGATAAGACTGAACACCGCTGGTCTACACAGACAGGAACTCGAGATCTGGATCAAATCTGTAAGGTTCGGAGGAGCTGTAAGACATAAGGAGACACAACTACCCACTGCACCTATGTGCCACATAATGTAATGCAATTTCATTTATTGTGATTCTTTATGGACAAGTCTTCAATGATTCAATGATGTCAGTCATGATACAATTCTTTTAATCTGTTTATATCTGTAACAATATATTGTTCTCTGTATTTTGGGGGAAACCCAATACTATACTATAACATTTGTTTTGTCCTTTGTTCATATCTGGGGTAAAAACAGCATAATAAAAAAAAAGCAGAAAACAGGAATGCAGAAACATAGAGACCGTTGCAATCTGTTAAGACAATAAAACTTTGAACAAAGAAGGAAAGAAAGAAAGAAAGAAAGAAAGAAAGAAAGAAAGAAAGAAAGAAAGAAAGAAAAAGAAAGACACACAACTCATAAATCGAAACGAATAAGATGCAGAAGTCAGACGTCAAAACTGTAAATTTACTTCTCATCAAAATGTTCTTTTTAAGAATTTTCAGTCACACAACAAAATGTTTATCAGTATTTGGTACATCTTTATTGTAGGAAAGCTCATGTCCTCAATATCAACACAAAGACGTTCATCTTCAGTGTTTATGAAGCTGTTATAAATCTCAGAGTGTGATTTTAATCACAGGCTGTATAAGGATCTAAAAACAGATCCAGGTCATGTTCATTTTAGAGAAATGACTTTATTTGTGGTGCTGATTCGTTTGATCAAACCTGTTTGTCATCTTTTTTTCCTTCTACCAGCACAATAAAAATATAAACACGTTTAAAAAGGATTTAATTCGTACTCTTTATAAACGTGTTCCTAATTAGATATGAATATATTTAGAAATATTCAAATCTGTGAATTAATGGCGAGCACGACTGACAAATCGTACTACAATCTGACAAATGAAAACGCTGCTTAAAAAAAAAGTGATTACCAGATGATCGATGTTAGTGTAAACCTACTTAGTAAAATATGTGATAGCCTTTTTATAAAGGTCAAGTATCAGAAAGTGCATGTTACTACAATGGGATCCTCGGATCACAGCTTCGTTGATTTTTCTGATTTCGGACGATTTCTACACCAGCCGCAGCACCTGGGTGAAAACAAACAGGTGGAAATCACAAAAACACACATCAATCGCAGGAATTACGAATTAATATGCTTGACTGAATACATTCTCGTTTCTATAGCAACAGCTCAAACACTGGACTCTGCATCAATAAGAATAGACTGAATATCGCTGATACCTTGAAAGCTTAGAGTAGCATAACATTTTGGACTATAAACCTTTTTTCAAATCAGAGGCCTAAATATGGTTTTTGCGCCTGTTTTGTTGTGTCTGTGTTCAGCATCGAATGTCTTTGTCATGATTCAGTCCATCTAATTAATATGAAGCTCATATGAAAGTAGACGGGGGGCACGGTGGCTTAGTGGTTAGCACGTTCGCCTCACACCTCCAGGGTCAGGGTTTGATTCCTGCCTCCGCCTTGTGTGTGTGGAGTTTGCATGTTCTCCCCGTGCCTCGGGGGTTTCCTCCGGGTACTCCGGTTTCCTCCCCGGTCCAAAGACATGCATGGTAGGGTGATTGGCATCTCTGGAAAATTGTCCCTAGTGTGTGATTGCGTGAGTGAATAAGAGTGTGTGTGTGTGTGTGCCCTGTGATGGGTTGTCACTCCGTCCAGGGTGTATCCTGCCTTGATGCCCGATGACGCCTGAGATAGGCACAGGCTCCCTGTTTTTTTGTTTTTTCATGGTCTACTAGAGGGCAATTTATTCACAGTAAATGTAAAAAAAAAATTTAATTGCATTTTTTTTCCTTCTCTCTGTGATGCCTCAAGTGCTTTCTACAAACACTTCAATTCTGTGTAAGGTTATCAACAGAGTTAAAAACAAGTATCCCATAAGTCAATTTCCTTTCCTTATTCTTCGCTATTCATTTTCTGATATACTAACATACCTGTAACCAAAGCAGAATCTCTGTTTAGATTGTAATTGAAGGGATTCTTCATGCAAAAATGCTAATAAAAATGAACAAACCTAGTGGAACTCGACTCTCCTGATCTTTACTGACGTTTCCTTGCTTTGATATTTTTTGAGTGAAGTTTAAATTGGAGTTTAATTGGAGGGTTGATATGGATGTAGGTTTGGTAGATTTCTTTGGTAGACAGATTTCTTTTCTTCTACAGGTAATAATTACAGCTGAAGAAGCTACACCTCAGGCTGACCGTGACAGGCAGCCGTAGAGCCGTGGAGCAAGCGGAGACATACCAGTTTAGACTCTGTACTTGTGAGAGGGCCTCGGGGAGGGGAATGCCTCGTGTCTCTGGCATCAGAATACTCAGCAGCCCGGCGATGAGTGTCAGTATTCCCATCAGGATGTAGGGCAGAGTCTGATCGTAATAACCTGCAAAAAATAAAAAATAAAAAGAAAATAATTAAAAAATCATTTTCCAGATGCATTTAGCTTTTTTTGGTTTTGAGGCTCGGGGGCACGGTGGCTTAGTGGTTAGCACGTTCGCCTCACACCTCCAGGGTCAGGGTTTGATTCCCGCCTCCACCTTGTGTGTGTGGAGTTTGCATGTTCTCCCCGTGCCTCGGGGGTTTCCTCCGGGTACTCCAGTTTCCTCCCCCGGTCCAAAGACATGCATGGTAGGTTGATTGGCAAATTGGAAAATTGTCCCTAGTGTGTGAGTGAATGAGTGTGTGTGTGTGTGTGTGCCCTGCGATGGGTTGGCACTCCGTCCCGGGTGTATCCTGCCTTGATGCCCGATGACGCCTGAGATAGGCACAGGCTCCCCGTGACCCGAGGTAGTTCGGATAAGCGGTAGAAGATGAATGAATGAATGAATGAATGGCAAAACTACAACTTTGGAGATCTAAAGGAGATCATAGGGATTTAAAAAATGGAAGAGATTCTGCTAACACACACACACACACACACACACACACACACACACAAACACAATGAGACAACATAACAACTGTCTGTACTCTTTAAACACTCTCATTAGCAACATGAACGTTAGAATCCCTTCTAATTGTATAAACATTGTCACAAAGCAGGTTTACAGAAAGCCAGATGTAGATTTAAATCCCTAAAGTACAAAGGGCCATAGAGACAAAGTAAAGTCTTCTGGGTGACACCGGTACTGTATAAGACAAAGTAAAACTGTATAATAAATTCAAGCCAAATTGTGAATAAGAATAAAAGAGTAGCACAGGACCATTTATATTTTCACAGCAGTGGTTCTTGTGTACATCTACAATACCCAGATAAGGTTATCCACTGAAGCAATGGGTGAGTGTTTGGACAAGAACAAATAAGGTGTCCAGGTACAAAGGAATGATGGATGAATCATGGCGGTCAGGAGGGTGACAGGAGCCACAGCAGCAGTAGCTTCACAACCAGCTTTGTGAGGAGCTTCACACAGGAGGAGCTTCCCAAATCAGCTGAGCTCTTCACTCAACTTCTCCTATGGGAGTTTTAAATGAAACGTATTGATCGAAGGAATATTGTTGGAAGAATATAAGGTTAATGCTGGAGAATGATGTGCTGAAAACACATGCAAACCAATATTATCTTTTTTTGGATAGTTTTGCAGGGGAAAAACTACCCAAAGGCTTTTTCAACTAAGGTCCTTTTGGAAATCTACACATACTGTATATATTAAATTAGAAAACAACTAAACAAGCAGACGAAAGAAAGAAAGAAAGAAAGAAAGAAAGAAAGAAAGAAAGAAAGAAAACCACTCATTTGGGATAGGCTCTGGATATAATGTGACAAGATCAGGATAAAGCTCTTAGTGAAGAAGAACAGAAGAAAGAAAGGAAGGAAGGAAGGAATGTAGTTAGTCTAGATATAATATACAGTAGTGTAGGTTCTCTGTCAGCTGCTTGGAGCTGTTACGTCTAACATGAGTGACTATTCAGATGAAAATAAATGCTATAGTTTACAAACACTTTAAGCAGCCAGGACATATTGAGCATACGACAACATACTGCTAGATTAACCGATGGAGATGTAAACGATCCACACTCCTAATGCATTACCTCATGATCCCTGGACCTCACAGTGAGTGTGCTGAGTGAGAAATCTGCTTCCTTCTGTTCGAGAAAAGACGTCTCAAATAACCGCTAAGTGCTATGTGTGTCAGGTTCGCTGAAATTTTACACTTCCGTGTGTTTAAATACCAAGGAGACAGAAACCCTTCATAGTCCTGATCTACACTGAGGTGTAATTATAAACTTACTGCAGGTACAACCTGCTACGAGTGCGAACAAGGATGATGTTCAGGTGGACGTCATGGTCAATGCCCAGTCTTGGCTTTTAAACTGGGTAAAATCTGGGATATCACATATGAGGTGATTCCTTACTGAAAAAGTCTATTGTACTTGACTTAATCTGATAATCAGAGGGGTTTCTATTCTAATTATAATTCGATTTAGTTTAAACCAGTAAGTCTTGCTTTAAGACAAAGAGCTTCCACACACACACACACACACACACACACACACACACAAATTTGTATTTTTTACAAAAAAGTTTTATTCTAAACACTAATCTCAGAATAATGTCTAAGCATTGTTACCTTTTTTTAACCTGATAAACAGCTAGTTATTTCAAAGTAAACGTTTTTAGGCTGGTATTTTTTTTAGTGCATTATTTTTGGACTGCCATCAGCCACGGCTTGTGACCATAGAGTTCAGTAAGAAAAGATGATATTAATAAAGACATGAGGTGAAATGAAGTCGAAAGGGGAATCACAATTGAATTGTGCTATAGTCCATGATCTAGTGAATGTTTAGAGTAACTGTGTAACAGGAAGTTTAGAGTTGACTGGATGCTTTTATCCAGTGTGCAGACCAGCAGCTCGTTTTGGACGGTTTTAGATGTATATATTTGTTGAGTTCTGCATTATATAGCAGGTGCACAGAGAAGAGGACTGCAAGGTATCAGGAAAAGTTCCATCTGTGGAAATGTGAGCGTGGTCAAGAACCAGTTTACATTCATGGCATTTGGCAGATGCCTTTATCAAGAGCAGTGGTGTTGTAAGGGTGGGGCTTTGGGGGCTAAATCCCCTCAGGCACCGTCAAAGGCCCCATGTCTTTTTAAGACTGAAATCATTTTACACAACAAATAAAATACAAGATTTACCAGTACTAGAAAATATCAGTAACCAGTACTGTCTGTTCGATAGGCTTAATTGTACATGGTAAATCGACTATATGCAGGTTTAAAACTTAGATGTCAAGCTGTTAAAGAGAACAGTACCTATTATGGTCAGCAGGTGGCACTATTGTTAGAATACAGCCATTAGACAGTAGTCATTCTTTCATTCATTCATTCATTCAATGAAACAGTTGGTAAGGTAATAATAATGCAGTTGTTCCACCAAATTTAACAGTTTAAATGTCAGTTCTGATTAAATTAAAAAAAAAACTTTAATCAAATTAAAGTTACTATCATAAATATATTAATACAATTTTGTGATTTAGTGAGGTCATTTTTACATGAGTTATAGTCTCAGGAAGCTAAGCCCCTCATCCCTTCCAACCCCAGCAATGCAACTGATCTAGACAGACTTACATTTATTGATTTTATACAACCAAGCAGTTGAGGGTTAAGAGCTTTGCTCAAGGGCCCAGTAGAAACAGCTTGTGCTGGGATGTGAAATCATAACCTTCTGAGCAGTAAGTTTTGTTTTGTGCCTTAGTGAGGATCGGCAAGGATAAAGAGAGGAGAAATGAGATCCCTGGAGATAAGAGCTAAGCAACACAGAGCTCTTAAAAAGGGTCCAAATCACTAA
This sequence comes from Tachysurus vachellii, assembly GCF_030014155.1. Lineage (NCBI taxonomy): Eukaryota > Metazoa > Chordata > Actinopteri > Siluriformes > Bagridae > Tachysurus > Tachysurus vachellii. Next base: position 7,106,614 of record NC_083473.1, on the reverse strand, counting down.
AAAAAGAAACTGTATAAGTTTTCCTGAGCCTGCTTCACTGACTGCTTCCTGACACAACACAGGAAAGTGTCACACCACACCATCCTAACAGCTGAAATTAGGCCAAAGAATGCACTGGACGATTCACGCGTATTTCTGACATATTCTGATATCATACAATAGAAACGGCTCTGTATGAACCATCTTCACTTACACTTTGCCTTTGTTTGTTGAAAATGAGATTAGACTCAAATTATTTATTATTATTATTATAAACAAGATCAAAAAGATGTTCTCTGATTATTTTACAGCAGTTCAGTTTAGTATAAAAACATAACCAAATCATTTCTGTCCTCTGCTCCTCCCCCTGTATTATACCTGCTTGTTGTAGTTCCCATTTCTGACCACTAGGAGTAATAATAACGTTAAAGCCCAACAGTTTGACTTATGGGACTTTTCCAATCAGTATAAACAAATGAATTATTTGATCACCACAAGTCTGTTATAAAATTTATAATACAAATAAAATAAAAATAAAATAAAATAATACAAATTTTTGACGCTTATGAACAAGAACCTGTGGCAGAGAGCAGAAATGAAGAGAGAAACATCTGTACATACATCCATCCATCGGTCACTACTCACTGAAGTAGGGGAAAAACGGAGAGATGGTGCTGCCGATCTTGGAGCACATGCTGCAGATTCCCATCCCCATCCCACGCACCACTGTGGGGAACTGCTCCGCCGTCGAGATGTAGAGGACGGCAAAAGCTGCCGTGACTCCGAGCTTCCCCACCATGGCCAAGACCACCGTCACGCTGCCGTAATCTAGAGTAACAAGAAACATTCGATCAACTAAGTAATTAAAAGTCACACAAATATATACAATACAGTTCACAAATCATGTACTCTACATACTCTGGTACGCTGCCACAACCACGAGAAAACGTTTGTACCTCAGGTTTTAAATTTATTTATTTGATTATTTAATGTCTAATTAATCGATGAAATATTTCTATATCCTTTATTCTAATCTATAATCTATGGAATATTTCTATATTTCTATCTATGAAATCAATAAAAACTTAAAAATTAAATCCCAATCTTTATTTGACCGAAATCTTTCTCCCACCTGCTTTTACAACCTGAGATATTTGAACTAGCGTGTTTAGGAAATAAAGAATACATTTGTAAAATTGTTTTCCTTCTCTTCTTTTCTTAAATTAGTAGCTCAACAGCGATGGCAAGTTTGACAAGCTAGAATAAAGGTTTTATAAATTAAATGCACAATATTACCAATGACATGAACTGAGAAGATAAGAAGCATTTTGCTTGTCACATATACATTATAGAACAGTGAAATTCTCTCTTCACATATCGCAGCTTTAGAGGTTGGAGTCTGAGCGCAGGGTCAGCAATGATACAGCACGCCTAAAGCAGAGAGAGTTAAGGGCCTTGCTTAAGGGCCCAACAGTAGCAGCTTGGCAGTGTTGGGACTTGAACCCCAATCATTTGATCAACAATCCAGAGCCTTAACCAGTTGAGGTACAACTGCCCCAATCTAACTATATACTGTATATTGGGGATGTGGTAGCTCAGTGGTTACGGTGTTAGACTACTGATTATAAGGTTGAGAGCTCATATACCAGGTCCATCAATCCGCCACCACCAGGCCTCTGAGCAAGGCACTTAACCCTCATTTGCTCTGTTTTAATTCATTCATTCATTCATTTTCTACCGCTTATCCGAACTACCTCGGGTCACGGGGAGCCTGTGCCTATCTCAGGCGTCATCGGGCATCAAGGCAGGATACACCCTGGACGGAGTGCCAACCCATCGCAGGGCACACACACACTCTCATTCACTCACACAATCACACACTACGGACAATTTTCCAGAGATGCCAATCAACCTACCATGCATGTCTTTGGACCGGGGGAGGAAACCGGAGTACCCGGAGGAAACCCCCGAGGCACGGGGAGAACATGCAAACTCCACACACACAAGGCGAAGGCGGGAATCGAACCCCCAACTCTGGAGGTGTGAGGCGAACGTGCTAACCACTAAGCCACCGTGCACCCCGTAAATATGTATCTCAGTGGAACAATTTAGCATTAACATTAGCCATGTTAATAAAAGTCTCTGAACCACAACTCAAGTACAGAAGCAGAACCTTTGACAATTTATAAAATTGTGTAATGTTACAGTAACCAGTATCAGAAGCAAATTGAGTTCTTTTTAAAAAATAATCTGCAAGCTTTTACCTGGCTTCTGGTGATGCTTTAAGGTTGACGGTGGCTTGTTCAAAGGTTCTCACCTGGAGGTACGGCCAGGATAAGCAGCAGGAAGAGGCCACCGCTCAGCAGTGGACCTGTAATGAGCACTCGCCTCGGCACAACCTTGATCAGGAGCCACGTCAGGATGTTCGCCGCCACCTCGGTCAGAGCCGAGAACAGACAGTTCAGGTACGGGTCCCCGTTCATGTTAGGAGTGCTCAGACACAGGCCGAAGTAGCTGATGGTGATGGTGAACCTGGGAAAAAGAAACAACCTTCATTTACATTCATTGCTAATGTGAAATTAAATGATATAAATAAAACAATAAAATACAATATTTTAAATCTGTAAAAAAAAATTGTCAAAATAAATCAATAGAAGCAAAAGATAAAATAGAATTAGTGAAATCTGATGGAAAATCAACAATGAGGAAAAAAAAAGAGTAAATAGTAAAGAAAAAATAAGCAAAAGATAAAATTAATTATTTGAAATCTGTTTTTGAAATCTGAGGTTTTTTTTTAACTATAATTAATATAATATAAAATTAATATTTGTAAATTTGGATATTTAACATTTTCTTTGTCACTTTGGTCTATCTTTTATTTATTTTCTTTCCACAAAATTATTCACTTATTTAAGTCTCATTAATTATAAAATGAGGAAAGGTTGTTTCAAACTGAAAAGAAGTCGATGATGATTTTACCACACAACACAGTTCAGCAGAGTCACACTCCTTATCTTCGGAGTCCTGATAAGGTCCAGATATGAATAGGAGACAGAACTTGCAGACTTTGGACACACACACACAGACCCACACACACAGACACACACACATAGAGAGAGAGAGAGAGAAAGAGAGAGAGAGAGAGAGAGAGAGAGAGAACACATTATCATCCAAATGTCCGTTCATCACAGCTGAGGGTTTTACAGATGCATGCAGTCCTGACCTCAGATTTAATCAGTTCTGTATCCTTAAATATATCCTCAGGAGGAGTGATACCATTTTTCCTTGCCGCTGCTCTAATGATGTCCTCTGCTTCCTGGACACGGCCTTTGGACAACAGCCAGCGTGGAGACTCTGGAATAAACCTTACGGTAGAGGAAACAAGAGAGCAGATAACAAAAAGACAGCAGTGGAGGAGTTGTGAAGTCATAAAGCTCTTTTTGCATGAAATAAACCTTTTTGTATGAAAGTCAAGGACCCATAGAGAAGAGAGCTTGATTTTATAAATCTGTAATATTCTGTACTGCAGTCTGTTTAAAAATCTGCAAATCATTTCCTCAATTCCACAAAAAACCTGAACTCTAACATCCAGTATGTAAATAAATAAATAAATAAATAAATAAATAAATAAATAAATGATTAATTGAAAAGTAATTGACAAATAATGAATTAATAGATCAATTAAGAAAATATTCAAATGAATGGAAATTGCAAATAAAGACAAGCTTATAAACTGAGAATTGTGTATTTAATTAATCAAAGTTAATTTTTTTAAAGGTGAGGTTCACAATGTTTGAAAGCCAATGTTGACATTTGAAATCAACAAAACAAACATGCCCCTAACCCAAATGGGTGTCGCCCTGTTTTGATAGCTCCGCCCCACACATACGTAACCCTGGCAACTATTATGGCGGAACCTGCTGGGGCAGCTGGCCGAGGGGATATTTTTATCAATAAATGAACGCAATGAGTAATACTATGGTAATACATATGTGTTTTTAAGTACTGTGTGTTGCATCGGGAAGGTATTAGCTCCGTTTCATGCGCAAGACGACGTTCAACACCTAGAACCCGAGGCAGAGGTAACGCCAGGTATCCGCCATGTCAATGTTTCAATCGCTTTCGGCTAATGTCAAACATGTCCACTGAACACTCTCTCCACCGCATATTGACAAGACACACCCCTTTCTGCTCACTGGCTACACATTTGTTTTGTTAGTCGGCCCGACTCAGTTTTCTGAAGCATTTTTCAAACATTGTGCACCGCGCCTTTAATGTTCCATGATGAGAAGTGGTGCTGTTGCACTACTGTAGTCTTACCACCAGAGGGGGATGTAGAGTAGTGCAGGAAGGGACAGCGCTGTGAGTAAAATCCTCCAACTCCTCAAATAATAGGCAAATAGGGGTAAGAGAGCATAACCCACGGCATAAAACACACACACACCCAGCACAGAAAAAGCTAGACGCAAATTCTGCCCCAGGAGCTCCGAGCCTGAGAGAAAAAAAAAAAAAAAGAGAGAGAGAGAGAGAGAGAGATACAGATTAGTTGACCTTGGATTTGTCAACCTCTCTATCAGAGCAGACTGACTCCCACAATACTTCTATTTTTTAAGGATTCTATGGGAACCTTTGTGGGTTCTAGCTTCTTAAATGGTTTTGTTCAAGGCAAAAAATGTGTGCATATTCTCTGTAAAACAGAAAAACTGTAGGTAATAAAAGAAAGAAGTGTTTTATTATAATTAAATCTATTTAAAAAATACAAAAATAAATAGATACTATATATATTAAATACCATAAGTAATAAAAGAAAAGGAAAGGAGTGTATACTATAATTATTTATAGTTTAAAAAACTGCAATATAATAATAATAATAATAATAATAATAATAATAATAATAATAATAATAATAATAATAATAAAAAGAGTATTGTCTGTATTATGCAGTATTTATCCAATAAGCAGAAATATGCAAATAAAAGAAAATCCAGTGTAAAATATCAGATGATGAAAAGCCAGGATGAATTTTTAATATAGTTTTTAATTTTTATATAACTATCCCCAGGTAAAGTACAAACCGTGTGAATGTCAGACAACAAAACACAGGATTCTGTTTAGTCTGGGTTTACATTCACCCAGCAAAATATTTCGCATGTGAAATCAAGACATTTACTCATTTACAACAGCTAATGCTGATAAATTTGGCGTAATTTGTACTAAAAGGGCAAAACGTGTTCCTCAGTTATATACTGCACATCCTGTTTAAATAGCTAATTGTTACACATTGTAGCCTCATTTAGACTGTACAATGCTGTAGCTGAATGATAACAAAGTGCACTAATGCAAAAGTTGTCTGAATTTACAGTAATCAGCAGCACGTCGAAGTTCTGTTCGTGCTACTAGATTACAAGTCACACCGTGTCCTAAATCACTGAGGAACAGAGGATGTGATTGACTTGTAGCTGCTGTGGAACATTTAAGAAGCAAAGATTACACACCAACCGTGTCATTGAATATATTTGGTCTAAGGGGAAGTTTAAAAAAAAAAAATGAAACATTTAGTGAGTGATAACATGATGGTCTCTCCACCTGCCTAGCACAAAAGCCGCCATGTAGTTGGAGTTCTGACCGAAGCCTGTAAGACAGAAGAAAATAGCAAACATCTCCCAGTTGACTGAGGCGACCTGCAGCAGACTGCACACCAGCTGAGTGGCCATGGTGGCGAACAGGACCGTCTTCCGTCCAAACCTGACAGAAGACAAAGAAATGAACCTGCTCATAAACCTGCTCTGATTGTAATCTATTTATGGTCAAAAGGAGTTTTAATAGAGTCTAATAAAATTTATTTCAATTTAATTTCCAATTAAATTTATTTGTATAGTGCTTTTACCAATTAACATTGTCTCAAAGCAGCTTTACATAAGTATAGAAACAATAAAAAAAGTTTCAAATTAAGTTCCTATTTATCTCTAACGTTTATCCCTAATGAGCAAGACGGAGGCGACGGTGGCGAGGAAAAACCCCTGGGGTGATATGAGAAAGAAAACCTGAGAGGAACCAGACTCAGAAGTGAACCCATCCTCATTTGGAGGACACTGGACAGGAAATAATGTAAATGTAAAGTCCTTTCTACAACAGTTTGTAGTTGTGCAACCGAGAGCTCCTGAGGAACTAACTTGTCAGCGCAAACTCTTGAGTTCACCACGGACCCCATTTAAACGCCTTAAAGACTTTTCACACCGTCATCCAAGCGTAGGCTTTTTTATTGGTCCTAATAAACACATCATAAAATTAAAATATATCCTTGTTCCTTCTTGCTCCTCAACAGACAAGAAAAGTAATATTTTAATACACTGCAATGCTGTTGAATTCTCACTTCTGATTGGTCAGAAAGGGGATGATTCATTTTTTTTTCGGTCAGTTGTCTGAGAGCAGGTTTTGCAGTATTACACTGACGATTCGTTCAGCCGCTGGAATGGAAATCGACTCATGAAACATTTTCAAATAGTATAAAATAATGAATTGTTATGTGGCTCAAGACATAAATTATGTGGCCGTCTGACATAAAATGAATCAGGATTCTGTTTGCTTTCATTGCAATAACACATCACAATAAACAAGCACTTGGGGCATCTCAGCAGACAGCAGGAGATGGGTTCTAATTTGAAGATATGAAATGTTGGTGTGAAAATATGCGTGTAACTTTTCTACGAATACTTTGCAAAAATTAAATCATTTAATCCCTGAGTGTTTACTTTCATATGAGACATGACGAAAAACCCTCAGAGATGAACATGGACACGACAGAACAGACGCAAATTTTTTTTTTTGGTGTCTGGAAATAAAATGATAATAACACAATGGCAGAAGGACAGAATTGTTAGGCAAGCTCAAGGTCAATACATAAAACAAGGTGTCAGGTGCTCAGCAAACGATGTGAATAAAGCAAAGCAAGAGCAAAATGAGAAAAACAGAAACACCGCAGATAAAACCAGGAAGATAATCACAACTAGTAACTATGACCCAAGGAACAGACTCTTCACTACGTGTTCTGTGTGTGTGTGTGTGGGGGGGGATGCAGTAGAGTTTAGAGTTGAGATGCAGTAGAGTTTAGAGTTGGCAGTGATGTGACACAAACAGTTTATTTTAAAACACTTGTTCTAATAATTTATTGTTTCTCTAGTGCAGGGGTCACCAACCTTTTTAAGACTGAGGGCTACTTCAAGGGAACTGAGTAGTACGAAGGGCTACCGGTTTGATACAAAGTTCCTCAAGAGCAAAATTGCACAGATCACTTTTTAATAATAATAATAATAATAATAATAATAATAATAATAATAATAAGGGGGGCACGGTGGCTTAGTGGTTAGCACGTTCGCCTCACACCTCCAGGGTTGGGGGTTCGATTCCCGCCTCCGCCTTGTGTGTGTGGAGTTTGCATGTTCTCCCCGTGCCTCGGGGGTTTCCTCCGGGTACTCCGGTTTCCTCCCCCGGTCCAAAGACATGCATGGTAGGTTGATTGGCATCTCTGGAAAATTGTCCGTAGTGTGTGATTGTGTGAGTGAATGAGAGTGTGTGTGCCCTCCGATGAGTTGGCACTCCGTCCAGGGTGTATCCTGCCTTGATGCCCGATGACGCCTGAGATAGGCACAGGCTCCCCGTGACCCAAGGTAGTTCGGATAAGCAGTAGAAAATGAATGAATGAATAATAATAATAATAATAATAATAATATTATGGTGAAGAGACTGCTCACATGTCAATGTTAATTATTCTCCACAATTATTAACAATGATTTATACAACAAGGATGGAAGGAATATTCACAAGTAATTTAGTCTTTTTCAAAAAATGTTCACATTTCTGTGCACCATTTTTAGTTTAATGTTTTCAATGAACACGTTATCTCTTCTTTGTGGGAAGCCTGGCATTGCATTCTGTGAGTCTTGTAAATGTGCATCAGTAAGGCGTGTTCTGTGTTTGTTCTTGATAAAGTTCATTTTAGAAAAGGCTGATTCACAGAGATAGGTTGAACCAAAAAAGGCATGCAAATTTCATCGCTGCTGTGCATACAGTACACCACTGTACTTTTCTGTGTCCACAAGGCACTAAAGTTTGATGCAGACTGATGGGCTTTGAGGTGGAGGTCATTTTGCAACGTTAGGATTTCTATCTCTACCTGTCCAGCATCCTATTTGAACAGAGCACTTAGTTGCTCAGCAGTGCATGTCATGTCCACTTGCATGAAAACCATTTGTAACGGCTTTTTCTGTCCTTAATGCACCGCCGGGTGGGTAGTTAGCATTGAAACTTTCGTGACACAGACTGAAGTGTCTCGCCACATTGTGCCGCCGCAAAGTCGTCCCGCAAATGAGACACACACACTTTTCTTTGACTGACGTAAAAAGAACTCTTCCTCCCAAACACTGTGAAAATGGTATGTATTCTGTCGCGCGCAATATTGACATTTGACTTCAGAAACGGCCAGAGTTCGTTATATACATAAAACATTTTTGTTTTAATTTTTTTTAATTAAATAAAATGAAATTAAATATCGTCATTTTAAAATCTACGTTAATGCAAGCGTTTTTTGTTCAAAAACTACAGCAAGAATTTTTTTTTTAGGCGGAGCTATATTTTGACCAGTGCTATTTTAGAACGTTCCTCGCGGGCGCCTTAAGTGCTCCTTGCGGGTGACCAGGTGCCCGCGGGCACCGCGTTGGTGACCCCTGCTCTAGTGTAAACAGTACACATGAACAAATTCAATTTAATTGAATTCAATCCAATTTTATTGTATAGTATTTACGTTTTTAACAATGGACATGTTCTCGTGTGGAATTCGGCATGGGTCTGGAGGGTATTGCATTGGCATCTGCCATAACTGTAACTGACAAGACAGATGCATAGAAATAGGAATAATAAAATTTAACTAATAACTCCAGGATGTACTGCTATTGAAAAATAAATCGACAGGCGGCTAACAGTTTCTGAGGTGTCACACCGTCCTGTCGTCATTAATGAACCATCCTTAACCAAACAATCCCTTAATCTCCATCCACTGCATCAATGCATGTGTGATTACCATAAACATTCATTTCAACCTGTGGACTTCTAAGTTAATTATAAGGCAGACTGAATGGCAGTTATTAAGTTCGGTCACTGAGCATAAAATGTGTTTAATGTGTAAACAGAAAAATTAGGGTTAATCCAGTTAATAGTGGAAATCCAGTACTCATATTAAAGTTTTAAGTGAAGTGAATATTTAACTAGGGATGTTGTTGATAAGGCATTTCTGGTTATAACACATCAGTGAAACTTCACAAATGGAACAAGCAATGTTTTTAGCCCACTTTAAAGCACTTCCTGTGTCAGTAAAAAGCATTACTGTCACATCTGCCAGTGATAATTCACCACCATGCCAATGGATGGCAACTCCATCCACTCTGGTTAAAAATCTGTGGTTAACACAAACTTGAGTTATGTTTGAGTTACTGTACGACATAGAATACCTCAGTAATACCCCACAGGTTTTAGGTGTCAGCTAGCAAGTGGATAAACAGGACTACAGATGTTGTCAGGGACGTTAAACACCATCACGGCAAACAGGAAGCTCATCTACCACACAACAATACTACAAGAATCAAAGAACTATTTTTTTGCGATAATCCAAAAGGCAGTTGTATAATAATATTGGCTTTTGGTCAAGGAAACCAGAGTGATGTTATTTTCCAGGATGGCCTACAAAAATATATCATCTCTGCAGCACTGTATTATTCTGCGTTTGAAGTCAGATCTTAGGATTGTTTTTTCCTAAGTGTGTTTGAAGTAGGGGATAAAAACATGGCCACCTCTGTGTCCTCCATTCTTTTGCTAACCGCAATCTAGTGAGCTAACTGTACTGAGTGATGCATATTTACCTCCTTAATACAGTGTTCTGAAGAGTCTGTCATAGATTTAAAAAGCAAATATGTCTATGTTGATTGATCTGAATAAAATTTTAGTGTACATACATACAGAATAGCTCATTTTTAAAAATAAAATAGGGGCGTTGACATTTACTGCTGAGGTTAATCTGATGTCAAAGCACAACAGTAAATGTTAACTCATTGTCTGTGTAAGCTATAAGCCTTTGATCCATGTCTGCTATTATCACGTTTGACCTTAGACTAGCGTAGCTTTAGCATATTGTGAATTCTCAGAAAATTCTGTATGTTATAAATACAACCTTACAAAAGTGTTGATTTCTTATCTGTGTTTGTACCTGTCAGACAGCTCTCCGGATATGAACGACCCACTCAGCACTCCCACAAAAAAGATAGACAGCGTGAAGGGAACCTTCCAGGCATTTCCACAAACCAGATTCCACTGTGAGGACAAACACAGACACACAGCATCAGTTTTCAAAGTCAAATCGTATTCAAATAATCTTATTTAGGAAATAGTGACACATTTGCCTTTTTATAATTCCCACAAATCAGCGATTTTACAATAAAATATAAACTGAACATTACAAAGATTGAGATCAAGATGAATACAAATATCTTTAACGACTTTATCTAATGTTTTTCATTATGAGAACTAGGCTTATTTCTCAATAACCTAGTTCTATTACAAGACATTTTCACTAAGTTCACCCTTGAAATTGTTTTCTGTTAGCGGATAATTTTACTAATAGAAGACGTTTTCAAGAAAATCAGCTTGGCGCATGTGAATAACTAGGCAGCTATAAAACATGAGCTTAAACTAGCAAACATGATCTGGAAAACAAGGTTGTTTTTACAAACAATGTGAGAGCAAAATGACATCAGAAATGAGTCAAAACCCTTTGGAACGTCAACATTTCACTCAGACGTGTTGCTAAATTACTAAAAAAAATGCTCAGTATGGCCTAAATTACTGTATACTGTAGTTACACTTAGCACTTAGCTCACCCACAATCCAAATCTCATTGGTTATACCATTTTAAAGAAATATCTACTGAAAGCTGTGCGAAAGTTTGACCTACGATGATATGAACACTAAAACCGAGACCCGATGATGTTCCTGATCTTTTAGTCAACATTACTAATAAACAGTTTCTTAGACAGTCAGCTAAGTTTATTCGATTCGGTTACATGTCCATGCTTATGGGAGTCAATGCAATATTCAAAGTAATGATCAAACCTTTATAACATAGTGCACAAAAACATTAATTACAAAAGTTTGGTTTATGTAATGGGATTCTCTGCAGTGAAGTGCTTCTGATTTCCTGATGTAAGCAATAAAGCATCTATAGGATTGCTACATAGCATTTAAAAAAAAACAACAATGCTAAAAAAAAAGTATAAGGGAAATAAAAAGGAAATACTCTGTTTCCTGGAGTTGTGGTTTCCTGTTGTTGTACATGATTTTCTGTCACCATTTTTTTCTCTTGTAAATAGTAGTAACTAAGATGAGGACAGGTGCATACATGCTGTTTAGGTTGGAATGTTTGTAAAATTTGTCTGTATGATACTGTAACTATGCATGTCTAAATGGCATGTACTGTATGGAGAGACAACAAAGGAGAGAAAGTGAGGAAAAGTGCAGAGGTGCAGCAGCAGACGTCTGTCACAACAACAGGCCTTTGTGCAAGCTTAACATCTTGGCGCTCTCCCAACTCTGCTTCTCAGAACTGTCATTGCAGCCAGTCTACAGTATTTCACAAATAAATTTTGAAACAGTGCAATACACAACATTTTCATGAGAAAATCTACAGTAATGGCAAACAGATAAATGCAGCAACTGAAGTTGAATGCTTGTTAAACTTGTATTGACTTCTTGCTGGTAATTATTGGCTTAAAGCAGGTGCGAGAGATCTGCCTAAAAAAAATAGACTGGTATAGATCCTGGTGTGTTTGTAAAAGCAAGGAAGCAGGATTTTAATCATCCAGCAGTCAATACTTGCATGCTTGCACAAATGATCTGTGGGGGAAAGTGTCTTCCTCTTGATTTTGGAGTGCACCTGTAGGTGTGATCATTCAACTTGATGAGCATTAGTGAGATCAGACACTGGTGTTGAAAGAATGAGGAGTTGAGTGTACACACACACACACGTGTTCAATGGGGTTGAGCCAGAGTCAGGATTCAGGAGTTAATATACTCCAACTTTTATTTATTATTATTTACCTTTATTTTACCAGGAAGTCTCATTGAGATCAAAAATCTCTTTTACAAGAGAGACCTGGCCAAGGTAGCAGCCATACATAAACAACATAGTAAAAACATACATACATACATACAATCATACAATACAAGGACCTCTTCAAGAAAAACAACTACATGTCTCCTTTACCACATTTTTTTGATGGTCTTAAATGTATTTATTGATATACACATTTCTAATTTAAGATCTTGTTGCAAATTATTCCATGCCCATGGTGCATAGTATGAAAATGCAGTTTTCCCCAAATCTGTCCAAACCCTGGGTACATTAAAAAGCAACCACTTGGAAGAGCGTAGCTGATAACTAGCAGAATTGAGACAGAGGAGGGTATAGAGGTAAGCTGGAAGTTTACCTAGCATGGCTTTATATATAAAAATATACCAAAGCTGTTTTCTGCGAGTGGTCAGTGATGTCCAACCCACCAGATCATAAAGAATACAATGGTGAGTAAGGGACTTTGCATTTGTAATAAAACTTAGAGATGAATGATACACTGAATAAAGGCTCCGTAAGATGGAGGAGGCTGCGTGCATATATAATATGTCACCATAATCAATCACAAACAGGAAGGTAGCTTCCACAAGTTTTTTTTGTCATTAAATGTAAAACTAGATATATTTCTAAAATAAAAGCCAATCTTTAATTTGAGCTTCTTAACTAAATTAGCAATATGTACATTAAATAAAAGTTTGTCGTCTATCCATATACCCAAGTACTTGTATGAGGGTACCCTTTCAATGGAATTACCATCAGATGTAAAAATGCTAAGATCATCAAGCAGCTGTGGGCGAGTTTTTGAAAAGACCATGTACTTAGTGTGACGGCGGCACGTGCACCACCGCACACACACGGAGGAAAAACCGCTCTTCGCCCACGGCATCGGCAACCCGGAAGCGGGAGAGTGGAACAGGCGGTGGTTCAGCACCCTGGCCAGCGGCACTATCCGCGAGCCCCCGATCTCCAGCACCCTGGTCAGCACCGCGGCAAGTGAGAGAGGGGCGGAGCGGCCGAAACTCCCGCCGGAAATCCCGGACCAATCAGGAGCGCCGCTGGAGCATTCACCCTCCAGGAGGAAAGCACAGCAGGAAGCAAGGCTCAGCGACTGAAGAAAGGAAAGGGGGGCGTGCTAAACGGGACTAATGTTGGTTATCTTTTCTTCCCTTTTTTTCCAGAGACATCCAACTGACCTGGGACTCCACGGTGCTGGCTGAGCCTTGCTAATATCCTGGGAGGGCCGCTGTATGATTCTCCTGCCGTCCTCCTCTTGCTACCGGGTTGTGGAGCCTGGTTCTCTGCCCAACCGCCCCTACAGGAAGGACTCAGTTTTCTGCCTTCCAAAGTTCTGTTTTTCTTGCTTTAAGTGAGTGAGGAAATAAATACCTCATTTTTTGTTATCTCTCCCACCGCCTCTGTGCCCTTTTTTTTTTTTTTCCCGTGTCCCATCTCTCGAAGAGCCCTACACTGGTGGAGAATGCGGGCAGCGGACACGGAAGCAGCACCGGAGCCCTCTGTGGGGCAGGTGCTGCAACATCTCATGCAGGCCAGTCTCCATCAGCACGAAGTCACCCAGGAGCTGGCCAAGAGTGTCAAGAAGGCCACAGAGGAGCTATTGGAACTTCGGCGGGGGGCCCCCGCCGCATCAATTCCCCTCCCTGATCCCGGCCATGACGCTCTGCGCAGGCTCACAAAACTCGGCGCCGGAGACGATGTGGAGGCGTTCCTGGATACCTTCGAGCGCACCGCAGACCGGGAGGGTTGGCCCAAGCGAGACTGGGCCGATGCCCTAGCCCCATTGCTCAGTGGAGATGCCCAATTGGCGTATTACGCGTTGGATCCAGGAAACGCTCGAGACTATGAAACGGTGAAAGAGGAAATTCTTGTCCGCTGTGGTCGATCCCATGTCACGGCAGCCGGAGATTTCCATAGGTGGCGGTATGATCCAACTAGCAATCCTCGCCCCCAGATGGATGAACTGCTGCGTATCACCCGGCGCTGGTTGCAGAGTGATCGACTAACGGCCAAAGAGGTCACGGAAAGAGTGGCCATGGACCGGTTCCTACGAGCGCTGCCGGCCGAAGAGCGGAAGGCTGTTGGGCTGAAGGGCCCAGAGGACACCAAGGACCTTCTGAACACCCTGGAACATGCCAAGGCCACCCTAGAAATGGGTCGGGATGCTCGAAGAGACTTCCAGGCCAGCGCCCGCCACCCCCAGCCCCGACAACAGCCAGTGTCCGAACGGATCTGGGAGAGGAGACCTCTGGATAGCCGCCCCACCCTGGGACCGGTTGATGAGCCTATGCCCACCGAACCGGACCTCAGAGCCCCAACTCAGGCACCCAAACAATGGCTCGCGAGTTGTGGCCTACACACCCCCACCATTCCAAAGGGGGCCCGCCTTACCGTGGAGGTAAATGGCCGCCCGGTGTCGGCGCTCCTGGATTCGGGGAGTACAGTCACGCTGGCCCGGCCCACTGTACTCCCTGCCCCCATAAAGTCGGTGGGGACTCTCGCGGTCTCGTGTGTCCATGGCGATGCCCGTTCTGTCCCTACCGCACAGGTCAAGATCCGTAGCAAAGCAGGAGAGTGGCCACTCCTCATCGGACTTATCCCAGATCTCCCGGTCCCCCTCCTACTGGGACACGACTGGCCGGGGTTTGCTGCCGCCCTGAAGGCCACTGCCAAGGGTGGGCTGGAACAGAAGCAGAAGGGCCGGGACCGCCGGGCGTGCATGGCTCGGGGTGACAGAGACGCCAGCGACTCCTCTCCAGGTGAGCCCCAGCCGCAGGTTAACCCTATTTCTTCACTGTTTCAACAGGCCACCCAGGAGAGAGGTTTTGGAAAAGAGCAGAAGGAGGATGACCGGCTGAAGCACTGCTGGGGTCAGGTCCTGCAGGTGGAGGGAGTCAACACCAACCCTGCCCGGCCACTTCCCCCCTCGTACTTCCTGGTGAGGAATGGGCTACTTTATTTTCACACCGATAGGAGAGGAGAACCTTGCGACCTACTGGTGGTGCCACGCCAACGTACCCCGCCTCTGCTCCACCTAGCCCACACTCACCCCTTGGGGGGCCATCTGGGACCCAAGAACACACTAGAGAAACTGCGGGACCGATTCACCTGGCCGGGCATGAACGCCGAGGTCCTGGGCTTTTGCAGGGCCTGCGCCACGTGCCAGCGGACCTCTCCCCTGAAACCAGCTCCGGCCCCCCTTATTCCCCTTCCTATCATTGGCGTCCCCTTTGAGAGGCTTGGCATGGACCTCATCGGGCCGCTACCAAAGTCTGCCCGGGGCCATGAATACATTCTGGTGATGGTGGACTACGCCACCCGCTACCCCGAGGCGGTCCCGCTTCGGAAGGCCACCTCACAGAGCGTGGCCAGAGAACTGCTCCTGCTCTTCAGCCGAGTCGGGATCCCTAAAGACATCCTCAGCGACCAAGGTACGCCCTTTATGTCTAAATTAATGATGGATCTGTGTCGGCTCTTGCAGCTCAAACACCTGAGGACGTCTGTCTACCACCCCCAGACAGATGGCTTGGTGGAACGTTTTAACCAGACCCTGAAACGTATGCTACGGAAGGTGGTAGACCAGGAAGGACGGAATTGGGACCTCCTCCTTCCATACGTCCTCTTTGCAATCCGGGAAACACCCCAGGCGTCCACAGGCTTCACCCCTTTCGAGCTCCTGTTTGGGCGGCGGCCGCGGGGCCTGCTGGATGTTGCCCGGGAGGCCTGGGAGGAGCAACCCTCCCCCTTCCGCTCCGTCATTGAATTCGTCCAGGACATGCAGACCCGTATCGAGCGTGTGGGGCCCATCGTGAAGGAGCACCTTGAGGAGGCCCAACGAGCACAACAGAGGACGTACAATCGGCCCGCCCAGGCGAGGGAACTTCGCCCTGGGGACCAAGTAATGCTCCTCATTCCCAGTGCCGCCTGTAAGTTCCTGGCAAAGTGGCAGGGCCCGTACACTGTCCTCGAAAAGTTGGGACCGGTGAACTATCGGCTGCAACAGCCAGGTAAGCGTGCAGACACCAAACTATATCACATCAACCTTTTAAAAAAATGGATTCCCCCGCCGGCTGTGGTGTCTGCGTTTGCCTCCCTTCACACAGCTCCCCAAGAACGGGCCCTAGTGCGGAGGGGAGAGGATCTCACACCAGCCCAGCAGCACGACCTCACAGAGCTCCTGGACCAGTTTGCGGATGTCTTCTCATCCCAGCCAGGACGCACGGCACTGGTACATCACGAGATCAGGACCCCTCCTGGGATGGTGGTTCGACTGCGACCATATAGGGTCCCAGAAGCTCGACGCCAGGCTATTGAAGAGGAAGTAGAACGCATGCTGAAAGAGGGGATTATCGAGGAATCTGTCAGCCCCTGGTCCAGCCCCATCGTGCTGGTGCCTAAACCAGATGGGTCCATCCGCCTCTGCAACGACTTCCGGAGGCTCAACCAGATTTCAGACTTCGACAGCTATCCCCTCCCTCGAGTTGATGATCTGGTGGAGCGGCTGGGGAAGGCCCGGTTTATTTCCACCCTTGACCTGACAAAGGGCTATTGGCAAGTCACCCTGGCGCCAGAGGCGAAGCCAAAGACCGCCTTCAGCACCGCCCATGG
Source organism: Tachysurus vachellii (assembly GCF_030014155.1). Taxonomy (NCBI): domain Eukaryota; kingdom Metazoa; phylum Chordata; class Actinopteri; order Siluriformes; family Bagridae; genus Tachysurus; species Tachysurus vachellii. The sequence continues at coordinate 7,089,840 of NC_083473.1, read as the reverse complement.
CCACTGGCAGTACCGGGTCCTTCCGTTCGGCCTACATGGGGCCCCGGCCACTTTCCAGCGCCTCATGGACATCGTCCTCCGACCCCTCCGCGCCTTCGCTGCTGCCTACCTGGACGATGTAGTAATCCATTCCTCCACCTGGTCCGATCACCTATTCCACCTGAGGGAGGTTCTGGGGGCCCTCCGAACAGCTGGTCTTACGGCAAACCCCCACAAGTGCCACCTGGGCCTGTCCGAGGCCCAGTACCTGGGATACTGCATCGGCCGGGGACTCCTAAAGCCCCAGGAGAAGAAGGTCCAGGCCGTGAGAGAGTACCCTCGACCCACGTCAAAGAAACAGGTACGGGCCTTTTTAGGATTAGCGGGCTATTATAGACGCTTTGTGCCTAACTTCTCCTCTCTAGCTGCCCCTCTTTCAGACCTCACCAAGAAAGGCCAGCCGGACCGGGTGCACTGGACGGACGGCACAGAACAGGCGTTCCGCCAGCTCAAGGAGGCCCTCACCACCCAGCCAGTACTACGGAACCCCGATTTTGGTCGCCCCTTTTCGCTGCAGACGGATGCGTCTGAAACAGGGCTGGGAGCCGTCCTGTCACAGGAGTTCGAGGGAGAAGAACACCCGGTCCTCTTTATCTCCCGGAAGTTGACCCCCGCTGAGAGAAACTACGCTGCAGTGGAACGAGAAGCCCTGGCCATCAAGTGGGCTGTGGAGGATCTCCGGTACTACCTGGCAGGGCGACACTTCACCCTGGTGACAGACCATGCCCCTCTACTCTGGATGGCCAAGGCGAAGGACACCAATGCCAGGGTAACGAGATGGTTCTTATCTTTACAAGATTTCTCGTTCCAGGTCATACACCGAGCCGGGAGCCGGCACGGGAACGCCGATGGCCTCTCGCGGCGCTATGCTCTCTGGGGATGGTTACTACCAGGTGGGGGCTCAGAGCAAAGGGGGGGGACCTGTGACGGCGGCACGTGCACCACCGCACACACACGGAGGAAAAACCGCTCTTCGCCCACGGCATCGGCAACCCGGAAGCGGGAGAGTGGAACAGGCGGTGGTTCAGCACCCTGGCCAGCGGCACTATCCGCGAGCCCCCGATCTCCAGCACCCTGGTCAGCACCGCGGCAAGTGAGAGAGGGGCGGAGCGGCCGAAACTCCCGCCGGAAATCCCGGACCAATCAGGAGCGCCGCTGGAGCATTCACCCTCCAGGAGGAAAGCACAGCAGGAAGCAAGGCTCAGCGACTGAAGAAAGGAAAGGGGGGCGTGCTAAACGGGACTAATGTTGGTTATCTTTTCTTCCCTTTTTTTCCAGAGACATCCAACTGACCTGGGACTCCACGGTGCTGGCTGAGCCTTGCTAATATCCTGGGAGGGCCGCTGTATGATTCTCCTGCCGTCCTCCTCTTGCTACCGGGTTGTGGAGCCTGGTTCTCTGCCCAACCGCCCCTACAGGAAGGACTCAGTTTTCTGCCTTCCAAAGTTCTGTTTTTCTTGCTTTAAGTGAGTGAGGAAATAAATACCTCATTTTTTGTTATCTCTCCCACCGCCTCTGTGCCCTTTTTTTTTTTTTCCCGTGTCCCATCTCTCGAAGAGCCCTACATTAGATTTCTGAGGATTTAAAACCAATTTTAAATTGAGCAGAGCAGTTTGTAATGACTGAAATGCAGTCTGAAGCTCTTGCACAGCCTGTGTTATAGAAGGAGCATATGTATAAATGACTGTCATAAAAGTGTACTTTTGCTTGAACGTCCTTACCTAAATCATTTATAAAAATAGAGAACAGAATAGGTCCCAAAATGGACCCATGAGGGACCCCTTTAGATATCCCAAGAAACTCAGATTTGTGGCCCTCTGCATAGACACACTGAATTCTATCTACAAAATAGTTTCTAAACCATTTAACAGCATTGGGACTGAAACCCACATCCCTAAGTTTGTTTAGCAACAATTCATGATCTACGGAATCAAACGCCTTGGATAGATCTACAAATAAAGCAGCGCAATGTTGTTTTCTATCCAAGGCACAAATAAGATCATTTATTACCACCATAGCAGCAGTAATAGTACTGTGGCAAGTTCTAAAACCAGATTGAAAATTGTTTAAAACATTATTACCAAGTAAGAACTATTTGACCTGTAAATTTACCTGCAATTCAAAGATCTTAGCCAGGATTGAGAGTTTGGAAATCGGACGGTAATTATTTAGCTCTGAGGAGTCCCCACCTTTAAATAAGGGGAGAACATAAGCAGCTTTCCAGATTTGGGGTATTGAATTGGATATAAGACTCAAGTTAAAAATGTGAGTAATAGGCTCAGCAATAACATCTACCACTACCTTTAGGAGATAAGGATCCAGATTGTCAGGACCTGCAGATTTTTTATGGTCAATGCCTTTCAGAGCTTCACTAACTTGCGCAACTGAAATAGTTTTCACAAATCCAGATTACTATCAGTTGCAGTGGTGGCAGAACATGGGACAGGTGCATTTACATTTGAACTGTCAAATGCAGACCCAGCACAGATAAAGTGTTTGTTTAACTGACTGATCATAGCAACTTTATCCCTTATTTCATCTGAGCCAACCAGAATGTGTTCAGGGAGGCTTGAAGCAACATGTGTACTGTACCTGACATAGATTTAATTACTTTCCAAAATTTGGAGAGGTTATTTAGATTCTGTGTAACTGTCTTCAGATAAAACTCTGATTTGGAATTTCTTATCATCAAGGTGCACTTGTTCCTTAGGGTTCTAAACGTAGTCCAATCAGCAGAGGAAAGAGCAGTTAGAAAATCTAGCTTGAGCCCACAATTTATTTCTTAAATGAATTAGCTCTGAGAGACTGTCTGAGAACCAGGGATTTTCCCTACCACTGATCCTAAACTTTTTAATGGGAACATGTTTATTTGAGATAAACAGAAAAATTGAGTGAAAATATTCCCATGCCAAATTAACATCCGGAATCAAAGTTACTCTCTTAAGATCACTATTATATAAATCACGCAGGAAAGCCTGCTCTTGAAAACCTTTAAAATATCTTTTAAAAATGAACCGGGGTTTTACTTTGGGAATTTTTGTATTCCTGATACAAGCAATTGCACAATGATCGCTAACATCATTGCAAAATATGCCAGTTGAAGTGTATTTGTGAGATGTATTTGTTATAATTAAATCAAGCAAAAGTAGATTTATGTTGTGCTTTAGGATTTGGCCTTGTTGGAGCATTAATGAGTTGTACTAGGTTTAATGAATCGCACAGTTCTTTAAAACAATCTGATGTCGCTGACAGCCAGTCACAATTTAGATCACCCATAAGGATGAATTCAGAGTCATTTAACTCATGTAAAATATCTGAAATAGATTTGAAAGCAACCTTTACAGCAGACGGGGGTCTATAGCAACCAACAGTGATGTAAGAATCTTTTGATATGCCCACTTTGACAACCAAGACCTCAAACTGTTTAGCTTTAGAAATTGAGTTACAGAGTTACAGAGTTACAGAGCTAGTGAGCTTGGATTTGACATACATGGCAACCCACCTCCTTTACCCAACTGATCAGTTCTATAGACTTTATAACCATCAATAATAAAAATTAAATCAACAGTTACAGATTTCTTAAGCCAAATTTCTGATAGGACCATTACATCAGCGTTTGTCGTATTTGCCCAGATCTTGATCATATCCATTTTAGGAACCAGACTTCTAACATTTAAATGTATAAAACCAAGGCCTGATCGACTTTTAAAATCTGAGGGAGTGGGTAGACATTGCACAGAGGTAGTAGGCCCAGGATTCGCAGTTTTGATTTAACAGGAGATGAATTATCAAAACCATTGTTACCTACAAACTGTGAGAAAGAGTCCTCTTTGAAAATAAAATAATCAGGTAAAAGCATTAGATTCTGAAGAAACAGGACTTCGTTGACTTGCCCTTCAGAGTAGTAAATCTTAAGTTGATGAAATGGACTGATTTTCTGATGATGTGAATCAAGAATTCTCGTCTGAAAATTTGAGAGTTGCCTGGATCGTAACAAGTACAACAAGGATTCACTCTCCACGTTGTGCTCAGTTGGTTCATTTGGACCCGGGTTACAATGAATAAGCATCAGAATTATAAAGAAATACATGATATCAATTTATCTGCTGTTTTACTGCAGACAGACACGGTAGCAGTGTGGAATCTCAGATTGAAACAGTGGCTGTGGGCAAATCTGCATTCGCCTCACCTCACCCAGGTTCCACAGGTTTTACAGCGAGTGTGCTAATAGGCCTTAAAATCCAATATCCAGCAGCAGGAGCAAGCCCCCACTTAGAAGATCTGAAAAATGTTATATCCTTCTTAGGAGCTATACAGTAGCAGATGGATTCCAGGTGGGTCTAGGCCTCAAACAGACCAACTTCCAGGTAGGTCTAGGCCTCAAACAGACCAAACTTCCAGAGCTCTATAGCAATCCGAGAAGATCCGCAAAATGTTATTTCCTTCTTAGGAGCTGGTGAGCAGCAGATGGATTCCAGGTAGGTCTAGGCCTCAAACAGACCAACTTCCAGATAGGTCTAGGCCTCAAACAGACCAACTTCCAGGTAGGTCTAGGCCTCAAACAGACCAACTTCCAGGTAGGTCTAGGCCTCAAACAGACCAACTTCCAGGTAGGTCTAGGCCTCAAACAGACCAAACTTCCAGAGTTCTATAGCAATCCGAGAAGATCCGCAAAATGTTATTTTCTTCTTAGGAGCTGGTAAGCAGCAGATGGATTCCAGGTAGGTCTAGGCCTCAAACAGACCAACTTCCAGATAGGTCTAGGTCTTAAACAGAACAAAAATTCCAGAGCTATGTGGTATTCAAAAGGCATCTAATAAAAACAAAATGGACCTTTCAAAGATCCAAGCTGAAGGAGAAAATGTTTTTCTTCATTCAGACCCAAAAGACATAGAAATCTTGCATAAAAACATAAAAAATTCAGATCACATATACTAACACAAAACAATGGACTGTCTAGGCTGCCATCTTGGATTGTGACTAGGATTTTACCTTGCTTTGGCAAACCATGTCTACATGGAGCTTGCTTTGTGCATTCTCATGCTGGAACAGGTTTTAGCCTCATAGTTCCAGTGAAGAGAAAGACTTTCTACACAACTCTTTGCTTTCAAATTTTTGGGAGTCACATATATCAGGCTTCCATAAACTTTTAGTCATGTCCTATATTTTGATTAAAAACTATATTGAGACTTTACAATATTCATCACTATCCAGAATTGTTGGCACCTTTCTAAAACAGCCGAATAAAATAAACATTATACAAACTAATAGAAATTTTACACTCAGTGTAATAAATTACAGATTGTATGCACCCAGATTCCACTCCAAGATACAAATCGGAACTCTAAATGAATAAACTTGATTAAATTATTAGTATGGGAGCGGCAGCAGGACATAAAGGACCACCACTAACAAATTGTATACGTGACCATGATTACCATTTAAAGACATCCGGCTAGACAACAATGTGTATCCCAGCGATTTGGGGAAACACTTAGTTCTTATGCTCAATACACATTCAAAGCGGAACCTCGTTTAAACTACAAACAGTATAAAATGCTTGAGCATGATTTGTCCAGGGTTCTTACTGACTGATGAACCCAAAGTACTTCATGTATTTTGTCACTGCTACGTTGGAATAAACTTCTTGTTCTTCATTAAGATCATTTTATTTCTTAAATTGGTGAGCCAGCCAGGAGGGATTTCCAAAAAAAAAGCGGGGAGAGGTAAGAAAAGCAGATTTTCCTTCTTTTATGCTGTTTTTGATTCAGGGAACCCCATTGGTTAAAAAATGTAGCAAAGAAAGGTTTTTGGGTAGAATAGAACATAGAGTATAGTTTATTGATCATAAGCAGGAGGAGTTATTGTTAAGCCTATTCTGTACATTTCTGTTTAAGATTCTAACGAAACTGAATTATCCCAACGCAGTGTGGTGACAGAGTTGTATTTGAGTTGTTGTTTCTAAAGTAACAGAAGCAAAGTGCTTAAGTTGACAGGTTTCCAAAGTAACTGAAACTTGCTGTATGTTTTAAGTCCAACGTGCTGTGGCTAAGAAGACTGTGGTTTTGTCCGACATACTGTGACAGTGTTGTTTTAAACTGTTTGTTTGTGAGTGTTTGTGAGTGTTATTGTGTGTGAGTGTTATTGTTTGTGAGTGTTATTGTTTGTTACTGTAGCTGAACCGAACGAGTTGTGTCCGAACTAGTGAGACCTTTGAGTTCAAAAGCCAGACGTATTGTGGCTGATTGGTTTATTTGCGTCTGAAGTACTGGAGCTGTGAATAAATAGACTAACTGTTAACTAGAGAGTCTATAGTCACAGAAAATGTGTATAAGATTTAAGAAAAGTTTTGAGTTTGTAAAAATGGAACAGCTGATTGTTAAGTACATCGCTAAGCATGGTTCTCAGGGAATGTTTGATGGAATAGAGAAACTGTACGAGTGGGCTAATTCCAAGTTTGAAAATTATCCTAAAATGCCCAAGAACAAAAAAGGAAAATTTGCCAATGCACTGAAAGCATTTCTTGCATCGCACAAAGTCACTAGAAAGACATTAAACAAGGGAAAACAGTATAAAATGCTTGAGCATGATTTGTCCTTTGTTTTACTGACTCTGATGAACCCAAAGTACTTCATGTACTGTATTTTGTCACTGCTACGTTGGAATAAACTTCTTGTTCTACATTAAGATCTTCACCGTCATTGTTTTATTTTCTTACATTTTATTTCTTACATCGGACAATAAGTATATATATATATATATATATATATATATATTTATATATATATATATATAAATAATCTTTGTTATAACAAAACAACCATTCTTAACAAAACTACTTTTTTATCATTAGAACTACTAATCTTGTTATATATCTCATTTTAAACATAGTGTTGAAAACTATTTTAAACAAAAATAGTGTTGTCAATATGTATTATGTAAATAATGTATTTCCTGAAAAACGTTTCCATGGTTTATAAATATTAGTTTGCGGCACACATGGAATATCTTGTCATCCATTTGCATGGAAAAAATAGTGATGGGTGCTGACCTTTTGAAAAAAAATCAGGGGAAAAATTCTAAACTATATAAGCAGTTTATAATACCATTAAGCACAATTACAACTATAAAACATTTCCCTGGAAATCTGAACCATAAACACAGTGAGGAGGATGGGGAAAGAGGGAAATGAAAGACTGCACGGTTCAGCTGATTCTTATGGTTGTCAAATTTCAAAATAACTCCACTTTCATAACAGCTTAGATGTGTTGCAATGATGCTCTTGCTGGTAGCATCTCACAAAATACAGCCCATGAACTTTATAGAGCGTGTTTAGAACTACAACAGAATTTGGGTGTTGTGGTTAGATCAGGCCACAATCAAACTTTTTGGTCTTGCAGATTCATCAGGTCCTGAAAGTGTGCACATGTTTAATGCAGGGCTTTTTAAACTTATCAACACAAATTTTTTTTTTTCCTAAAAAGAAGAGTAGAAAGCAACAATTCAAATATTAAAAATTACAAGTATGTACCAGATATTGCGTAATTTTTTTATTGAAGAAGCTAGTTGAGCTTTTTAGACCTGGACTTTTCACACACAAAAAAATAAATCTAATTACACAATAGGGATTTTGTTGTGTGAGATTCAACACATTACATGATAAATCAAGTAACTATATTTCACAATATATTCATTATGAGTTATAAAATAAATTCTATTTTTAAAAATAATTATTAATTAGATTAAAGATCATTCAATTAAATTAAATTTATTTGTATAGCGCTTTTAACAATCTCCCATTATCTCAAAGCAGCTTTACAGAAGTATGGAAACAGAAGAGAGAAAAAAGGAAATACATATATAATAATAAGAAGAAGAAGAAGAAGAAAGATAACAAATAAATAAAAATAAATATATAATAATATATACAATAAAAGTTTAATATTAATTTAATAAAAAGATTAACTTAAATTTAAAATACTATATATCTATCCCTAATGAGCAAGCCGCAGGTGATGGTGGCAAGAAAAAACTCCCTGAGATGATATGAGGAAGAAACCTTGAGAGGAACCAGGCTCAGAAGGGAACCCATCCTCATTTGGATGACACTCTACAGTAAATAGTGTAAATGTAAATAATGTCCTTTCTACAACAGTTTATAATAGTGCAACCGAGAGCTCCTGAGGAACTAATGGGTCATCGCAGACTCCGAGCTCAGCACAGACCCGATAGCTCAGCACAGATCTGATTAGGATTATAATTATTTTAAATAATAATTATTATTATACTGATAATCAATAATTACTAAAAATGACTGACATTAATTTTACAAGTAATATCATAAATTAGTCATATTATTGCTATTATTAGTAGTAGTAGTAGGAGGAGGAGGAGGAGGAGGAGGAGGAGGGGAATAGGAGGAGGAGAAGGAATAATAGTAATAGAAAGTCATAAATCATTGACCATAATATATATGAACTGTTAATGGATATTAAAATAGAGTGTACCTGCATACACATATGCTAGAATATCCATCCCTCAATATTCATAAATCAATATCCATCCCTACATTAATCCATTTTCTGTACCACTTTTTTTTTACTGCTCTTGGGAATCCTGGAGACTATATCCCAGGGAATTCTGGGAAGAAAGCAATGAAAATCACAGGGAGATTTTCCTTGCCACTTTTTCCTTTGGCATGCTCATTACGGATGAATAACGTTTTTAAAATGATTAACATTATTATAAATATAAAAGTTAATAACAACAATAATGAAATATTCTTCATTTATATATTCCTGAAAAGTTGCTGTGTCTACTGACCATTGACCTCACACAGCAGTTCACACACACTAGTATCACATGTGGGCGAAATCTGGAGTACCCAGAGGAAACTCCTGAAGCACTGGGAATATATGCGCACTCCTCACACAAGGTGGAGGCAAGAATCAACCCCAGAGGTGCAATGCAAAACCAGGTTAAAACACGTTTTAGCTCCATCATGTAACAGACTTAAACTGTAACAATTTAGTAAATGTAAAGAATATTGCTATATTTTGAGATAAAATGAGATTTTTCAACTTTACCTTACATTACAAACACGTATTTTGTTTTTAAACATAATGTCAAACCTTTTAACTTATGGTATTCCTACACATTTCTTTTATTGTAGTACATGGTGTTTAGAAAAACGTGAAAAATCCTGCAACATGAAATTTTAAGCCATTTAAAGAAAAAAGCATCTGGTTATGTTTAATAATAATTTTTGCTTTGAAGGGTTAAAATAATATCCACAATACTATATAATAAAAAAACCAGTGAAGCTAAAGAGCTTTATGGACCTTTATGTAATGAATGTGACATTCTGAAAAGAGTCATAAAATAAATGTGTCATTACGAAAAGTCTTTTTACCCAGCGCATTTCTATGTATGTATAGCGTATATACAAGTATATACATATATATATATATATATATATATATATATATATATATATATAGTGCCTGATATTTAGGGAAAAAAATTTAAGTCTTTATAGAGCATCTAAAGAGTCTGGATATGTTTTAATAATAATTTAGTCCTAGGTTTATAAGGGTAAAAAAAAAAAAAATAATTAAATGATATCCACGATATTGCAGGAAAATGCTTTATATACGATTTTATACATGATTTATATATGATATCTTTTGGATATCGTGATAAATTGTATAATAAAATATATATAATATATTATATAATATATTATATATTATAATATGTAGGCCTATATGTGTGTACATGTACACACACTATATATATATATATATATATATATATATATATATATATATATATATATACATACATACATACACACACACACACACACATACATACATACATACACTAATAGTAAAATGAATAAGTAGTAAAAATAACTCAGTGCTTATTACCTCAGTCACTATAGTGTCGTGGTAGCGCTCGGTGCTGTACTCCCAGCCACTCGCGCACGGCTCGGTGCTGTTGTTCACGCAGCCGTTGGTGGTGTCGCGCGCACCTCCGGTGTTAACCTCCGCCTGACTCGTGTTCACGTTCGGTGACCTGCAGTGGAATTCCGGCGTGTCGGCGAGAAACACCATGGCCATCCCGGTATATCCGTTTGGCACAATGCTGAGGCTGAGCAGGAGGAAGGTGCTGAGCTGAAACGGTCCCCATTCCCCCAGAAACGCAGTGACTTCCTCATAGTCCAGAGACGCCATGAGTGCTGCAGAGTAAAGGTGAACAGGGATGTATTATTAAAGAGTAACCTGCACACAGCTGGGCTTATTAATAACCACCGACAACAACATTACAAAACACATCTTACACAAACACTGTTATATTATACAAACGGCCTTTAATCTACAGATGTCTCCTGAACTGTTCAGTTTTCTTACAGAATATTTTATTTTCTCATTAATTTCTCATTAAATTAATCCCAGTGACCTGATGTCTAAGACACCTTGCCACGAATATACCTTTTATTACATAGGGATATTATATAGAACCTTATAGAAATGTTTCTTAGGCCTATACTGAATTTACATAAATATGCACTGAATTAAATTCTATTTGGAGAAAAAAATCGTCACTTACCGTCATTAATAAGAAAGTGCGCCTGAACTTCCGTAGTGGCTACATTTTAACTGAACCGGGGGACCGGCAGCTTGTCACACCAGCCCCTTTGGTGGTTACCGTAAAACACCGTGTGCACACGCACGCGCACACACACACGCACACGTTTCTAATAATATCTAGCTATCAGCATTTATTGGAGCCAATACGCTATCTGGTCATTTACATATTATACATTACTGTAAATTAAAGGATAAAAAATATTTTTCCCATCGAAAATAAAAGATGTTACTGTTAATTAATAAAAAAAAAAAAGTGTCAGCTTCCACAGTGTACCAAGAGAATAATGCTCAGTGGTTACCGTAAAGCACTGTATAGATGCACAAAACCTTTCTGTTAGCATTATTATTATAAACTGTTGTAGAAAGGACATTTACATTATTTTCTGTCCAGTGTCACCCAAATGAGGATGGGTTCCCTTCTGTGCCTGGTTCCTCTCAAGGTTTCTTCCTTATGTCCTCTCAGGGAGTTTTTCCTTGCCGCCATCGCCTCCGGCTTGCTCATTAGTGACAGGGATAGATATATAGTATTTTAAATTTTAACTTAATCTTTTTTAAATTAATTTCAAACTCTAATTGTATATATTCATTTATTTATTTTTTTATCCTTCTTCTTTCTTCTTCTTCTTATATATTTATTTCTTTTTTCTCTCTCTTCTGTTTATTTATTTATTTATTTATCTATCTATCTATCTATCTATCTATTTATTTATTTATTTATTTATTTATTCATTCATTCATTCATTCATTCATTCTTATTCTTATTCTTATTCTTATTCTTATTCTTATTTTATTAGGGGTCAAGCCCCGAAGGGGCGTAGACACATATTGTTATCGTTAGTTTTCTTCTTCTTCTTCTTCTTCTTCTTATTATTATTATTATTATTCCGTCCGTCATTGAAGTCAATGGCAGCCCATAGAACCGTACGTAGGAAAGTTATGAAATTTGGCACACATGTAGAGGCCAGTCTTAGAAGTTACTGTAGCAACTTTGGTGTGTCTAGCTCAAACCCTCTAGCGCCACCAACAGTCCAAAAATCCAATTTTGTGCTGAATCGTAAGGCCTAGAGGCAAAATTCTTGCAAAATCAGAATCAGAACCAGAATCAGAAAGGTCTTTATGAGGGACACACACACACTTACACACACATTTACACACACACACTTACTCACACTCGCACACTCACATACTCACTCGCACACTCACACTCACATACACTCACTCACAGTTACACACTCACTCAAACTCGCACACACTCACACTTACACACACTCACACTCGCACACTTACTCACACTCACACTTACACACACACTCACACACTTACACACACACTCACACACTCACACTTACACACACACTCACACACACACTCACACTTACACACACACTCACACCTACACACACTTACACACACACATTTTGAATTTTCACGTTAAGTTCAGTATTTTACCAATACAATGCCATATCGCTATGAAACTTGGTATGGTTCATCAGCGACATGTTCTGAGCGCATCTGATCGGCTTGACCCCGGTATCGCTGCTTGCAGCTATATTTATTATTATTATTATGTAATTGTAATAAACCTTTTTGATGTCATACTGTACACATAGTCAAGATCTAACTTACTGACTTCTTCACCTACCTACAATTAAAATTATACCGACTCTGTATCTGTAACGCCTGTTTATTGATATCATAATAGCAAACTATTAACTCAAATTCCTGACTACAATTCTAACACCAAATATGATATAAAGTGACTTCTTATGATTCCCGCTGCTAGACAGTGGAGGAAAGACTTTAGTGTAAAGTGTGGATATTAGAAATATACTGTGAAATACTGTATACTTTGATATACTGGAAAAATCTATTCAATATATTTGTAAAATAAGTGTTGTAGCTTTGACAGATTTGGAGATCTGGAACATCAAAGTATCAAAGAACTGCAATGAGCATTTACAATATTTAATTGTGCTTTCAGTTTGCTTAAAATTCATGTGTTCAGAATTCAAAGAGAATGAAAAAAGGAACAGTTTGAACATTGAGCAAACAAATTATTATATTTTAAGTGCACATATTTTTGTAAGGTTTTTTATGGTTACTTGTTATGCAATCACTCAACCTCAATAAATGAATAATAAATCTTAATAAACTAAGCAGAGGATGACATAATAGTCGCTCTTTACAACCGTGGTTTGTAAAAGCAGAAAAGCAGGTCAGAACACAATGCAAGGATCTACAAGGATCTGAGCTTAGAGCAGCCACAGGCTCACTGAACCTGGACAGCTGAGGATTTCCTATTCTGATAAATCTAGATTTCATCTGCAACATGAGTTTGTTAAGGCAATGTTTTCTTGGCATTCGTTATCTTAACATGGATCAAGTTATGTTTGCACGTCACAGCTGATCTAAGCATCATGGCTGACTGTGTGTATCACTTTTAGGCCCCGATTCTTCTAGTGGCTTCTTCCAGCATGATAACACAGCATGGCACAACGCATGAGCAATAGAACAGGTAGTTAGCAGCAATTATCCGATGCAATCATGTCGACATAGACCAGCTTCTTTGAGGAATGGTTCCAACACTTTGTCAAATTCATTCTACAGTATTTACTATTAATGAATTTGTTTCCTGTGGTATATGGAAACAAATATATTCAAGAGACTGGGAAACTCGGAAAATGGTCAGTATGTGCTGTTTTTTTCCCAAGATTACAAGGGAACGGAGTGTGACATTTAAGATTGTGGATTTTAGCATGATTTTCCATATTGTTTGATGAGAGAAACAAAAACTGAGGTGCTTCTCCATCTTTTTACCTGTTTAGTGATGTTGTGTCAGTCAGCTGTATGGTCTGGTCTTTATCAGCAATCAGGTCTGTGCTGAACTGTGAGAGTTTGCAATGACACATTAGTTCCTCAGGAGCTCTCGGTTGCACTTATAAACTGTGGTAGAAAGGACATTATTTATATTTACATTATTTTCTGTCCAGTGTCACCCAAATGAGGATGGTTCCCTTCTGAGTCTGGTTCCTCTCAAGGTTTCTTCCTCATGTCCTCTCAGGGAGTTTTTCTTTGCCGCCGTCGCCTCCGGCTTGCTCAATAGGGATAGGGATCGATATATAGTAATTGAAATTTTAAGTTAATATTTTTAAATTCATTTTAAACTTTAATTGTATATATTCATTTATTTATGAATACTTATTATTATATGTATTTTTTTTCCGTCTCTTCTGTTTCCATACTTCTGTAAAGCTGCTTTGAGACAATGGGAATTGTTAAAAGTGCTATACAAATAAATTTAATTAAATTGAATTGAATTAATGGCATTTTTATTACTGTCATGCTGAGAATATTATTATTCAGCACAGACATGTTTATGGTGTTGTGCCAATTTGGATTTGGTGACTGGGGTTTGTTAAATTGACCTTATCATATATTGGATAAGCTTCGAAACTTCTCCTTAGTTTGTAGCAGCCATAGACTATTTAATCCTTTACAAACCACCACATGAAAAAGTTGTAAGCGTGTCTGATGAACACTTTCTTACTGTTTAGTCAGCTTTCTTGTTTAACTGTGGCTTTCAACAAATTCCTTGATTCACCCACCGATAATGGTTTACGCATGAACAAAACAGCTTACTTTCCACACAACACTAAAGGACGTGGTACAAGCTGTTACACACATATTTTGTGTATATGTACATGTACAGCTTGTTTTTTTCTATTAAATTATCTTTTTTTGTCTGTGTTTGTGAATTTTGCTGTCTTGCTTTTAGTGTGTATGTAAAAGTGATTATTTTTCATTTCACAAATATGCACATATGCATTGAAGTGTGTTTTATAAGTAGTATCCTTACACATTTCTCCATTTAACATGTGAGAATATTGTGAACCTGTCTGAACTGCATGGCATTCTGTTTATAGCAGAAGTTATACACTCTCTCAGTTTCAGTAAGCACTATATCCTGGGCAGGTTCATGCTGGATCCAGAGCCTGTTCCAGGAACAATATGCATAAGACGAGAATATAGATGACAGGTCAGTTCATCAGGAATATTAATGTGAGTGTTTCAAAAGAATGCATCTCAGAGCTCTTCTTTTACCTGGAGCCTCAGGCAGTCTCTCATGACTTTCACACTCTCAGATGTTTCCAGTGTCAGGGGTGTTAGATTGGAATGGACATATCAAAGCAATACAGCCCAATGGTAGGCACAAAAGAAGTCAGTGTGTGGAGTGTCAGGTAAAAGCCGACAGCCAATCAGGATAGAGAACGAGAGAGAGACTAAAGAATAAGAAGTCAGAGTATGGAGTGACAGGCAAAATCTGTCTTTTCTTACTTCTAGTGAATGACATCTGAATTTTTCTCAGGGTGAAGTTGTATTTTCAATGTTTTTTTGGGGTGGGGGCAAATGTGACATCTGAATCTTCAGCTTGGTTGTGTGTATATTGGTCGAGCTTAAGGTTGTGGACTATCCAATTCTACTAGTATGGGATAGATAACAAAATTCACAGATTAGACAATACACTGAATACACAGATAATAATACATTTTTTTGTATTACTTTTACATAGTAGCATTTGCTTTTACTCATACTTTACATTTGTCAGTGCTTTGCGAATATACAATTAGTCTTCCAGTGCGTTAGGACAGCTAACGCAAAAAAATAAAAAGCCTTTTTATTGGATGTTTTTTGTACACAAACGGTTAACAGATTTACCCCCTGCAATGAATCCCGCCTCTGTAACTCACCTCTCTAAAAGGATTGGCCTTTGCCTTTTTTGAGTCCTGCTCTCTAACCCACGTCGCTGTTTGATTGGCTTTGTCTTTCTCGCTATGTTGTCCCCACCTAATGTTGTCTCCACCAATGTCAAATAAATTATGTTCCCACCAATGTCAAAATCAAACTTACGCCCTTGAACCAGGGTAATGACCCACATCACAGAGTCAAACAGAAATCACTATCAGGGACTTTGTACCTACATTTCAGCATGTAGATTTCAACCAAAATAAATAAATACATAAATAAATTCATAATTCAGTTTCAGTGTGTTATCTGATTATTATTCAGTGTATTATCTACTTATGATGTAATGTTTAAAGATGAATAGCTGTCATTTTATTATTATAAAGTTTGCTAAAAAATATTTTTTTTTATTTGCTTAAAAACAATTGTCTTTAATTTTTTTAAACAATACACAGAAACGTGAATAAATCAAAAAACACTACATACTACACATTAAAGATAAAACGAATAGGCCTCTTTCCTCTTCCTCTTCTTCTTCTTCTGCTTTTTCTTTTTCTTCTTTATAAAAAGAAGTGTTATTTAGAAAAAAAATACATATTTTTAAATTTTACATTCTCCTCCAAATTCAAGTTTCACAGAAATAAAAAGTCAGTCCATTTTTTCTATTTCAATTTCAATTTTATTTTTGTATGCTAAAACAGGACACTAGGTAGTGTAGAATTTAGTATAGAATTGAACACATGATGCATTACTAAAAGATCTCTCGTGAAGTGTTAAAAGCTTTTATAGCACAGTTCAGGTGATGCAGATCTGATCTGGTTTATCAGTATTGTAAAATGACTACTGATCAACTATAAAAGCAATAAAAACAATAAGTAACTTGATTTTCAGACATTCAACACCATTAAACGTAGCTAGAAACTGATCAGTTGTATGAAGTGTCTTTCTTGATTAAAATGCTTGTTATTGTTTGGTTTTTTTGCAAATTGCTTGTAATAGAAACGAATCTTACAGGATTTGGCAGATGCCTTAATCCAGAGTAACTAACATTTATGTCTATATAAAGCATCCATCATGTGCAGAGGCACCTTTGACCTTTTTAGTTTTTTACTGAACTAGATAATCACACTCATTCAATTACAGCCTGAAGGACAATTCATACCTAATCTGCATCTGATTATATACAGTACTGGGTACATTTTGTAAATAAATATAGGTTTTTTTGTGTATATTTTGCATAATTTTTTAAAGTGTAAATTTTTGTATTGACTTTATTTCTATATCTTTTATCCTTTGTCTTGTATAGCTATTTCCCAAGTGGGGATTAATTGTCTGTCTGTCTGCTTGTCTGTCTGTCTGTCTGTCGAGCAACTTGGCAGTGTTGGGGTTTTAACATTAACTCAGCTTCAATTAGTTGGGCTTCTTCTCATCACGTTGTCCCTGATTGGTTACACCTTTTCTGTAAGTTTTATTTTTTACTTAGCTGTAAAGTAAACCCAGGATTGTAGGAAGTGCTATTTATCTTTAACTTTACCACACAAAACCATAGACGGGAAACAGATTATTGTTGTTTTTGTTTTTTTCTCTCTGTGAATAAAACAGACACAAAGGACAGCTATAATCACCCTTTAAATTATGCTTTATGCATCTAAATATAATAAACAGACAAAATTCTGACATTTTTTTCAATATTTTTGAAGAGAAATTCACGTGAATTGTGTTGAGCAGAAGTGAATACATGAATATAATTCTGTACAAAATGTTTTAATAGACAATTTATTTTCATGAGTCAATCAAATGAAAAGCAAAAAAAACCCCAAAAGATAAAAGTGTTAAACTTACCATAAAAAACTGAACTAATTTTACTTTGAATTGTGAACTTTCCCACAGATGGAGAGAATCACAGCATCGCAGATAAGGTAACACTTAACACGCTACAAACTTTCCCACAGTTTGACTGCACAGAGGACATTTAGGGTATTTAGCAGTAAACAAACGGTGAAACGTACAGTAAAATGTCGTTAAGCAACTGTTGTGTGGGTGAGATAAACAAGCTCGGGAGATGACAGTGCTATATTCAGTTATCAGCAAAAAAAATCAGTGGGTGTGTTCGCTTACTCAGAAACTTTACACAGTTCCACTGCATACTCACAACAACAACAAAACACACACACACACACACACACACACACCTTACTTATGCACTCACATAACACTGTATAAAACTAATCCACATCAGAGTATTTCTGCATTAAAAACTGCATACAGTTACACATATGCACTTTATTCATAATAGTTATTCATTTTAGTGACATCAGTCATGCAGAATTTTTTTTTTGTAATATATTTTCTTCTGTTAATCTTCCACTGGTCAATTCTTCAAAATTAATTTTATTTTCCATTACTCTATTTTATCTCTTATCTTATATTATTTATTTTACTGTATTTTATTTGAATTCATTTTAAATCCAAACTTTCCTCTATAATATTGACATACATACATATATGTATATATACGTGTGTGTGTGTGTGTGTGTGTGTGTGTGTGTGTGTGTGTGTTATATATATATATATATATATATATATAAAACTATAATAAATTTCCTAGACATGTATGTTAATGTGACCAATAAAATTTGAATTTAATTTTGACTAAATATCTACAGGGTCTTAATTATTAGGCGCACTGACTACTACAGAGCTAGATCTAAAAATTATTGGCACCCTGGGGGGGGGGATGGTTGGAAAACATTTAATTAAAGTCAATTAATTCAACTATTTTATTCAAATACTGAATTAACCAGCAATTTCTATTATACTGTTTTAACGGTCAATTAAATGTTTAGTAACTCTTACATGGTCAGGCAGCCATGACTTTGTTTCAATGGAGCATAAGCATGAGGTTCTACAGAAGAGAAATTCAATTAGTGATATCAGTATGAAGAAGATTAAAGAATGATTAAAAGAAATGAGACAAAAACAATGGCACGAGATGTCCATATCCAGTGTTTGTGTAATAATTAAGAGATGGAAATGAACCTTGCTGGTAGAAAACCCAAGCGTGTTTTGCCTCAGTGGACAAATAGGATAATTAGAAAAGGCAACAAATCTCATCTCCTCATTAAACTGTGGCAATCTTAAGAAATTGGTAGCAAATTTACAGATAAATGCCACCTTTATGTTAACACACTATCTGGAAGTTTTATCTGTGAATGACTGGAGTTCTCTAGAAATTGCTAGATCTTTGAATAGAACTGGGTTCTGTGGTGTTTTAACATTCTAACGGAGCTTTCTGGCGAAACCCAAGTTGCATTTGGCATGAAAAGTACGCAATATATATATATATATGTATGACTAAAGGTTTGTGGACATCTGACCCTCCCCTTTTCTGTAAGTTCCACTCTTCTGTAAAGGCTTTCCACTTGGATTTGTATTTATTCAGGCACAAGAGCGTGAGTGAAATCAGACACTGATGTTAGAGAAGGTCAGCATAGGAATTCAATGTCAGACTGTATATTTATAATTACACTCTCCAGTGTCACCCAAATGAGGATGAGGTTGTATTTGAGTCTGGTTCCTCTCAAGGTTTCTTCCTCTTCCATCTAATGGAGTTTTTCCTCACCACAGTCGCTGCAGACTTGTTCATTAGGGATAAATACAATCACATTTAAATAGAAGTCTTGAATCTTTCCATAAATCTTTGTATAATGTTAACCTTTTTCTACTTTTTGCAATATTTCTGATGTTCTGTAAAGCTGCTTTGAGACAATGTCCATTGATAAAAGTGCTATACAAATAAATTTGAATTAAATAAGAAGTTCAGTGGGAATGAGATTAAGGTTCATTAGCTCTTGTTCCTATTCTTTTGTGTAAGAAACAGGTTTGCCATGCTGGGACATGTTTGGGGCTCTTAATTGCATTGAAAAGAAATTATAATTAAACGTTACAGCATGCAAAGTTGTTCTATAGAACTGTGTTCTTCGAATGATGTGGCAACAGTTAGAGGAAGAACCACGAATATGGGACAGGTTTGAGTGTTTTTAGTGATTTGTTTTCTCCTCAACATAAATCGGGATATATAAGTAGTAATAATATAAGTGAATATGATGAATACATTTATTACAAAAAACTATGGAAAATACTACACGCATTTCTAACAGTTTGATGTCTGAACTTTCTGCAGAAGATAATCTGTAAGTTTTTATTTTTCTTGAATATGACATTGGCCATCCTCAAGCTTCCATTTGGGGCATTCGCAACACCAATGACGCAGAAGTGGCAAGGACCCAAACGACGTCCAGATGACGTTGACCACTAAGTATTAGCAATTGTAGCAAACTGTATTTAAACATGTAAGTACAAGTTACAGCTGGGTTGTAGTTGGACAATGCAAGACAATAGTGTTTAGTGGCCAAGCTTTTGACATGGCCATTCCAGTTCCCTGACGAAACCCCACTGAAAACCTGTTGACAAGAATCTACTGGACAGAAGTTAGGAGGATGTGGAAAGATTCTGTATTAAGGAATGAGCTTAGATTTCTTGGTCAGTGTAAAGAGAGGTTGTAATGATGTGGTGATTTACGTCAGATGTAAAGACAAAATAATTGCACTGAAATATCCTTAGTGTTAGATACACAACCTCACAAGTTACTGAACTAAAAATGTCTCAGCTGGGACAAAGACAAAGGCTTGTCAATATCCAATCTCTAAATCCTCCCTCGCTGGAAAAAACAGTGTTTGGAATCCAAAACCTTTATGAACAGAAATTCTCCGGTGCCAGGATTAATAATCGTTTAATTTATTACCACATTTTAGATTTACATTAGTCAATGTTTAGTCACAAGCTTCACTATGATTAATTAATTACAGCACCTTTTAAAGCATAAATCTGAAATAAAACGCAAAAGCAACGAGGCAAGATGTACACTCCGATGGATGGATGGATGTATCATGTCATTACACTGACCACATATCGGATTTCCAAGAAGAGAAAGGGAATGTCAGTCTTCATGCTGTCATGGCTGGCCTGTTTATCACTTTCAAATAATTACATCTGCTCTAATCCTGAAGTTCTGGTTTCCATGATGTTGGACCAGTTCATTCCACCGAAATTGCAGCATTATAAGACAGTCAAGTTAAACTGGTCTGAGGTTAGAGATTTTGCCAGCAGCACATTTCTCAGGCAGCTGCAATAGAAACATCACCATTTCTTCCCTGAGGCTGCAAACAAGAAGAAAAGTAATTTACAATTTAGAAAATTTTCAGTTGTTACAAAAAGGGTGAAAATAACAACCCACCCAAGGTGGAGTGGGCACAATCACACACTTACACTCAGACAGAGAGACAAAGAGACAGAGACAGAGACAGAGAGAGAGAGAGAGAGAGAGAGAGAGAGAGAGAGAGAGAGAGAGAGAGAGAGAGAGAGAGAGAGAGAGAGACCAATCAGACCCTAGTGTGGTAGAATGTGTGTTATGGATGCACTGGTATGGCTTCAAAGTCGATTACAGTTCCAAAACTTCACATTTTTATTTATTAATAAATGATATAGCAACAGCTTTACAACAACTATGTAGCTGTAGAACATCTTTCTCTTTAATACAATAAGACAAAAATGAAGCTTGTCGTGTTACCCACAAGATCTTGAAGGAAATCAGATGAGATTTGAATTACAGCTGAACTTTTAAAGAAATAAACTTTGAAGACTTTTTTTCATTTTTACTAAATAGCAGGGGTTTACGACTGCTCACCTTGATGAAAATGCGGGTGGGGAGGAAACGGCGTAGCAGCTGGTTGGAGATGTGAGGGAAGCGCAACAGGTTGATGTTCAGCACAGGCAGGTTCTGATAGCCGGCCATCAGAGGGTAGAAATTGTACAGCATCTCCTGCTTTGTACCTGGCAAAATTCTCATCCGTATCTACAAACACACAGACACACGTACAGTAAGACAGACATACAGAAGGACATTTTTATCACGTTTGCAGTGTTAGTCCCTGGGGGCACGGTGTAAACATTGGAATACAGTAGAAGACAGAATGTCAAATGAATGTGTGTGAGACATCCCGTTGCGTTAAGATGACCAGCCTGCTACACGACTCAATAACGAGATCTGGACTGTTGAGCACATACGGAAATCTACCATATTAAGGAACACAGGTTAACTTTTGATCTGTCTCTCAGCAGTGATAAAGTTGAAGCTGACACAAGACTGACCAAAGGTTAGTTGTGACCACGTTATACTTATACTCAGTCCTACGCACTACATGTCATAAGAAAGCAATTTCACAGGAATTTCAATTCCCTGTGACTTTTTAAAAAGTAATCCAGCACTGGATTTGGAAACCCTTCTATATGGCCAGAAGTATGTGGACACTTGATCATCACCCATATGTGATTCTTCTGACTCTGTCTCAAGCTCAATGAACATCGACTCTGACTGCACCCTCTCTTCATCCAATACCAGTGTCTGGTCTCAGTAACGCTCTTGTAATGTTGAATGAACACAAATCCTTACGGCTACACAACAAAATCTCTGACACTTTCAGTCACTGACCTGTTTGAGTCCTGAGAACATGAAGGCGTCGCTGGGCTCCACGGACAGATCCACATCCTGCACCAGCCCGGTCCGATTCTCAATGTGGTACCGAACAGGAAGAGACTCACGCACACGACCGAACGAGGGCGTGTCTGAATCCATAAACAACATGAAATAAAATAAAATGCAGCACATACAACATGAACACACACTTCAAATGTGGTGTTTAACTAAAGTCTCATAGTGCAAAAGGATGCAATGCTGCAATTTATTATTATTAAGTCCTACAATTATGGGCACCTTCATAAAAGATGAAAAATAAAAGCTATTTTCAAAAAATGCCTCTTTTTAACAAATGACTCTGTGGTGATTTTATAGAAAAGATTTCATAAATAGTACAAAGTTTAAGAAAAAAAAATTATTGTAAACATATAGTCAGCATATTTAAAGTAAATTAAAATCTGACTTACCAGCATGTACATACAGAGGAATGGTCTCTAAGATCACATGAGGCAGGATCATAGTTGTTTTGACAACTGGTGTCTCAGCGCATGCGGATTTCCTATTAAACAAAGTTATACAGTGTCAGTAACATTATAGCTGTTTACCAACGTAGGTGAAGGGAATGACGAGCATAATTGTGCACAATGTGTATGCAGTTTATTCTGTGTGATAGGATTTTAATCGCTGACTAACTGTCCTAAACTGAACCATAGAAATAAGCCTAGAATTAAGCATTTAAACGTATTCAGTGAGTATTTTGAATGGGTGTTTGGTTAAATGCCTGGAATAAAGTAAACATAAAACATGTTAGTAAAACGCCACTCCTGATTTTTTATGGTTTTACGTCTCGTGAAAAAGGTGGCTGCTAACTAGTGGCGAAAGCACGGAGGTTGTCATGGACGTTAAACACCATCACATCAAACTGAATCCATGGCGGTGACCGTGGTGTAGTTTGTTTATAGAATTTAAAATTCCTAACAGTTGTGTTCATTTGAAAATTCTGCAGTAATCTAAGAGCCAGTGGAACAATTCTATTGGCTGTGTGTCGAGGAAACCGGGAGGATGCTAACTTCCAGGTTAAAATAAAATATAACCCTGCAGCACTCTATATCATTTGGCTAATATGTAGTAAATTACTGTAGAACTCAACATCAAATTTTTACATTTCCAATCAGTGCAAAAAATGTTACACTGTGACTATGTTTACTTTTAGCTCATGATCTGTCTTTTTCTTTTCTTCTTTTTGTTATTATTATTAGTGAAATATCACACCTCTTCCAGGAGATGAGGTAGTGTCCTGCTGCCACGGTGCTGGTGCCGTTCTGAACAGGAGGACACCTGAGACTGAAGCACTCACTTGCACACTCGCCTGTCTGCAGCACCACTGCAAAATACACAACACGCACGCAACGCTAAAGTACACAGAAAAGGCTGCAATTACACACACAACAGATAAAATGATTTAGTCCTGTTTGCTTACCTCCTTCCACCTGGCTCTGGGGCTCGTCGATGGCGGCCATGTTGCAAGCCAGCTGTAGCTCGCTGCTAACTAAATGCACGGGCCATGGTGATGCGCTCAAAATGTCTGTCATCAGCAGGAAGGGCACGTCTACATACACTCGCTCCAGGTGCTCAAACTGACACACAGGTATATACACCTCATACATATTGTGTTCATTCTGAAGGAACTACAATATTTTCATCCACATTTACAAATCAATACATTTAGATATTAGATTGAGAAAAGCTCACCTTAGTGGACACAAACTTGAAAGCCACGTCAAATGGAACGACTGTGTCTATGGTCACGGTTTCATCCTAAACGTTGACAGTAAAGGTAAGAAATTTTATTTAATTCAAATTTAAAATGTAATAAATTAAACAGTGGTTAAAATCATGCTCACCTTGTGACATCTGCATGTGATGTCTTTACCCTCTACTGTGGTGCTCATTGCATAAGACACATGAAACAGGAAGATTCGAGATCCAGTGCCCACACAGCGAATGTACAGCTTCTTCTCAACCTGACAAGAAGAAAGTTACACACACAAACACACGCACACAGACACACACAGACACACACAGACACACACAGACACACACAGACACACACAGACACACATGGACCCAGACACACAGACCCAGTCACACAGACACACACAGGCACATAGACCGAGACACACACACACAAACACACAGACAAACAGACACACACACAGGCACACGGACCCAGACACACACAGACACACACACACAGACACACACGCTGCTTCATTTTCTGCAAAATTATGGTATACACTGCACCTTAATCACAGTCTTTTAAAAAAGCTATTTGTATGGCTGTTTTGCCTGACGTATTATTGTGTGTGTGTGTGTTTTACCTTCTGCCCTGGCTGCAGCTCTCCAATAGAAATATCAGTGAGCAAGGCGGGGTGTGCTTCATCACATGCTTCAGAGCTATTCAGTGTAACGTAGGTCATTTGTGTAAGATTTGCATCCTGACCTACAACACAGATGTGTATGCTGAAGTGAATTACAGGATAATAATCATCAAACTAAACATTCTGGATATGTTGCAGGTGTGTGTGTGTGTGTACCTGGCTTGAGGCCAGCAGTGAGACTGACATCTTTGGCTACTGTGTCTTCTTCTGATTGGATAGTGACGGTCATGCAGTACATCTCATTGGTCAGCGCTGGGGGATCGTGATGCAGCTGTACAGAGATTCGGGGCACTCGGGATATGATCCTATTCAAGAAACACACCCATACACACTTAAAAATATATCCTACATTGAGTGCACAGTTCATAATGGCATTCTGAGTGATGAATTTTGACAGTCTTTATTTTCAAAGATCACTAAACATTTACTAATAACATGCAAATGTTATTAATGACTCATGTAAAAATGCCTCAGACTATCGGAAGGTAGTGTGTTAACAGCTTGTAACATTTAGCACAGTATTTAGGAAGATCTACCAGTAAAGGCCAGTGTGTGTGCTGTCGCCAAATAACCTATTATTTACAATAAAATGATTTTCTTTTGCTTATGATTACTAAACGTCTGGGTTCTTAAATTATTGCTAAATAAATGTTGCTAAAAATGACAGAATGAAAGCTCAAGATCTGAATCAGAACTGTATCACTTAGGAAACAAAATCTGTTATATATAAAAGAAATAACAGGAAAAATAAACAGCAGTATGTGTGTGTGTGTGTGTGTGTGTGTGTTACATTTGTCTTGTAGTATATGTTGGCAGTATGACAGTTATCATTAGTGGTTAACCTACATGGTGTTCGCTTGGATGGAAACGGCATCCCAGTCGACCTGCTGCTCTGGGACACGGATTCGCCTCTTAAAAGAGCGGGACGCCTGCAAAGCCTCGTGGCTAGATGCGGCATCACCGCCTCCTCCTCTCCAGTTCAGATACACACAGCGGCCACTCTCGGTGCCCAGCATCAGGTCCACGTGCGTGATCTGAATCAGAAGAGTCAATAAATATATTTACACAAAAGTACAATTATTTTACATTTACAGTACAAACTCAAACAGTGTACCTCGATCTTTCTTCCAACGTCCTCGGTCTTGGCTACGAATTTGAAGCAGTACTTCCGGGCCTTACCGGGAACGAGACACATGTTCTGCTGTGAGGATGTTTCCAAGATGTCCTTTCCTCTGCATTCCTCTTCCACCAGGCAGAACTGGTTATAATCCTGAAATAATTGGAACACACAGACAGAGAGGAGTGATACCTCGAGATACGAGTTTAATTCGTGCTCATATCTCAATTTGCTCGTATCTCAATGCATTTTTCCCCGTTTAAATGAATTGAAATCCCATTAATCCGTTCCAGCTCGCAAAATTCCACTCCAGTTGTTTTGTTTGTGTTTTGAATATAAAAATGTACAGTACCTGTATTTATAAATGACAAATATTGTATAAAAACATACAGTAATAAAAGAGAATGTTAAAAAAATAAACTAGTTTTACTATAAAGTGTATTATTTACCTTGGAGATCAGACGACTTGAGCTAACGGAAGATGCGCACGGAGGTTGAGGGAGGCGTAAACAGGCGGAGGAGTTAAGAGGAATTTTGTCTCGTACGTACACTTTCACTTTCGTTCACTTACTCGCTACTGTACACTCTTAATGCTACTTTACACTTAAATGGAACTTAACTAAACCTCACTAAAATGAATGAACTTCTTTTTCACAGCACGGTCCTTTACACTCACTTTCTTAGGACCCATGGTTTTAAATGCGATAAAGTTGTACTGAACGCAAAATAAAAGCACAAAATACAAGCAAAGCTTTACACAAGTGTTAACAAAGCGAGCTACACAAACACTAACCGAGTGAGACGTGGGAAGCTGAGGCGGGGGAATCAGAGCACACGTTGTTGTCGTGGGACTTTGTTCGGAGGTGTATATATATATATATAGAGAGAGAGAGAGAGAGAGAGAGATATCAGGATGTGTGTGTATACATACCTGGTTGCTGAGGCTGACACACAGCTTGGCAAAGCGGATAGGATGTGGGCAGTCAGCTCTCAAGTACACATGCAGTTGGACAGGCTCGTCTACGTGAAAGCTGGGAGACAGGAACTTGGCCTTACACTGGACTGAGACAGATGTAAGAAACACATCACTCAAATATCCTGTGTGCTGTTCTTTAAAAATGCCTTATAGATCACAGGGTATAATGTCAGGCTAATTTTGCTAAATAGGAATGTGTAAGAGCTCCGGATTTAACTTCATACAAACTGCACGTCTATATAATCAGACTCAAAGCAGAACTGTTTACACTCGGATTTCAGAGAAAATGTCTAATTTAATTTAAACCTGCAGATAATCAGTACTGCTAGTTTTTTTGGTTAACAATCTGTGTCCAGCTAACGAGCCTTCGTCATTAATAAGCACCCCAGTCTCTTACGTGTTCGGTGTTTTGTGTCTGGTTGTAACATGAATTGGAGTTGCTCAAATGTGCAAGGTGTGAATGAGGACAGCTGAGAATCGAATCCATCACAAGTCCACATTATTTACTATATTGTATTGTGTTGTATTTCACACTGCAGTATAAAAAAGACTGAAAGTACATTATGGCTTTTTTCTTGTTGATTGCTCTCAAAACAAGCATAGGCTTTTTCCTAATCGTATTAGATGATGGAATAGTTTAAACCGATGTTATTGGACTGTTACTGTACATGCAGTGCTCTACACAGTCATACACTATAACAGAAGGTTGGGCTATAAACACAATCTGTAACACCAGACACATGCAGTTTATCGCACACAGATTAGTAGATCAGTCAATACTCACTGAAGGGCACATAGTCCTGCACCTCGACAGTGAACTCGTTATTGCTGGCCAGTGAGGCGCGATCACTCCACAGCACCTGAGCTGCTTTTACAGAGCCTGAGTCACACTCCGGCTCTGGGTCAGGAACCTCGTTCTGATCAGAGACAAACACAAGATCTGAGCATTTAGCTCTCTATAATATATTTAAATATCACACAATCTCTACACACTTCTAATAGAAATGAAGAGTGAAAGAAAACAAATGGATGCTACCGAGTTCTAAACAACTACAGATTAAATATTTGGGCCTGTATTCATAAGGATTATAAGAATGATCTCAGAGCTCGTAATTTAGCTTAAAAATGTCTATGGATCTTATCTTAAGCGTGATTCAGGACCGATCTCAGAGCGACTTTGAGTAAGGACCACATAACTTTTATCTTAGAAAGGAGGCGGGGCTTAACCTGTTACTAGGTGACACATTCTTTTGACTGTGAATAGAAGCGCTTTTAAAATCTGGTCTATTATAAACCTTCACTTTGTCTTTATGTTAAGATATTTGAGTCTGTATCGTGTAGGGATTACGTTCGTGACCGATCGTATGAGCTGCTCTAACATCTGTAGGTTAGAAATGTAATAAATTAAATGTAAATGTAAATCCCACAGAGCAGATATGTTTCGGAGATATTGGTGTATCTCTAAATAACATAACATAAGACTATATATATATATATATATATATATATATATAGTCATTCCATACTTTGCTGGATGTTACACTTTAACCTTTTACTGTCTCACCTGCGTACTTTAAATAAGCAGTAGTACACAAAGACAATTTACTCCATCCTGATTCACTCACCATAAGAACTCTGATCAAGTTCTTCTCAATCCTGGACTTTTGATCTTCACGTAGAGTGGAAGCTGGACAAAGGCAGTATTTTATTAAATATAGACAAACACTAGATATTTTCTTTCTCTCTCTCTCTCTCTCTCTCTCTCTCACACACACACACTTACACACACACACTACATGCACTACAAGACTTAATGAGTGTAAGAAGGGAGAGTTGATGATGGAGGACTAAGATACCTCGTCCCACCAGCTCCATCGAGTAAGTGATGTAGTCTTTAATGTGGCCCATCAGGTACGAGCACTTCAGCGCTGTGCACAGTATGGAGGTAAGCAGAGTCCACCAGCGTTCAGTACGATAGTCACACATCACATAGTCCAGCAGTCTGCAGGAGACACACACACACACACACACACACACACGTGTAAAACTCACCTCTCACTCTGCCCCAGACTGCATTAAACTAACACTGCTTTCAGAACAGGTGACTCACTTTAAAGCTTTAGTGTAATCCTTGGCATTGTAATACTCCTCACCCATCTGGACCACTAAATAAAAAACACATGAATAGTATCGAGTGTAAAACAAAGTGCTAAAATTGTGTGTATAAATAGTATTATTTGATAATTTTACACTTTATAAAATGTGCAATATGCCTCTAATGGCTTGTGTTATATGCAATATATACATTGAAATAATCACAGCAATACATTCACGTGCAAACTTGCAAAAATCTGCATTTTAAATTCCATTCGTAATCTTCTGAAAGTTGCCACACTAAATTTCCTTCTATTGTATACAACGACCAAGAAACTTCGTCTCTCTGAGGACGAAATTCTGTGTTAGATAAATGTTGGGAGTCCAGCATGAAGCACATGGTAACGTGTTTAAAAAAAAAACTCCATCGAATTCGCATCCTGTCTAATTCTCCTATCGAGCAGTGACGTGTACAGTTGTGTTCAAAATTATTCAACCCCCAATGCTGTAAATGGTTTTAGGGAATTTAGTGTACATTTGTAATTGTATTCAGAATGAAATCCTACAAGGACTTCTTAAAGAACCATATGCAACTAAAATGACATCAATTAGTTTTGTAATACAGTAGTAAATGTTTCTTTTGTGAATTCTTCATTGACATAATTATTCAACCCCTTAAAGACTACCACTCTGAAGAACAGAGGTTCAATGAAGTGTTTTCAATCAGGTATTGAAAACACCTGTGGATATCAGGGAGCAGCAATAAAGCCTAATAAGCACCAATTAGGCAGCTTTAAAATGACTGTGATACTCAGCTCCTTCTAGACATTTACTGGTGTGGTTACAAACATGGTGAGGTCAAGAGAATGGTCCAGGAAGACAAGAGAACAGGTGATTACTCTTCACAGGAAGGGCAATGGCTATAGGAAGATTGCAAAGATGTTAAACATACCAAGAGACACCATAGGAAGCATCATTCGCAAATTCAAGGCAAAGGGCACTGTTGAAACGCTACCTGGTCGTGGCAGAAAGAAGATGCTGACTTCGACTGCTGTGCGCTACCTGAAGCGTAGAGTGGAGAAAAGTCCCCGTGTGACTGCTGAGGAACTGAGAAAAGATTTGTCAGATGTGGGTACTGTAGTTTCTGCTCAGACAATACGGCGCACCCTGCGTAATGAAGGCCTCCATGCCAGAACTCCCAGGCGCACCCCCTTGCTGTCCCCAAAGAATAAGAAGAGTCGACTGCAGTATGCCAAAAGTCATGTGGACAAACCACAGAAGTTTTGGGATAGTGTTCTGTGGACTGATGAAACAAAATTAGAACTGTTTGGGCCCATGGATCAACGCTATGTTTGGAGGAGGAAGAACAAGAAAAGAACACCTTGCCTACTGTGAAGCATGGCGGGGGGTCAATCATGCTTTGGGGCTGTTTTGCTTCTGCAGGTACTGGGAAGCTTCAGCGTGTGCAAGGTACCATGAATTCTCTTCAGTACCAGAAGATATTGGATGACAATGTGATGCAGTCCGTCACAAACCTGAGGCTTGGAAGACGTTGGACCTTTCAACAGGACAATGATCCCAAGCATACCTCCAAGTCCACTAGAGCATGGTTGCAGATTAAAGGCTGGAACATTTTGAAGTGGCCATCGCAGTCACCAGACTTAAATCCGATTGAGAACCTCTGGTGGGACTTAAAGAAAGCAGTTGCAGTGCGCAAGCCTAAGAATGTGACTGAACTGGAGGCTTTTGCCCATGATGAATGGGCGAAAATACCCGTAGATCGCTGCAAGACACTTGTGTCAAGCTATGCTTCACGTTTAAAAGCTGTTATAACTGTAAAAGGATGTTGTACTAAGTACTAAGATTGAATGTCACTTGGGGGTTGAATAAAACTGATAATGATGTGAGCTCAGAAAAGACATTTGTGGTTATTTCATTATAAATGTTATGTTATATTTGTCTGACCTACATGTGCCTCTTTGATTTAATTGTAAGCAGGATGACTGAATGATCATAATCAATGTCAAACCGACCAAAACAATCAATTTCAGTGGGGGTTGAATAATTTTGAACACAACTGTACGTCTCAGTAAATTAGCGGTTGAAGTGTGGATGTAAAACCTGAAGTGTCGTGACGATGTTGAGTTGTAAACATAAAAGAAGTTTCTAACATGAACAGTTAAGTTACTTCATGGTTAAGAGGATGTGGAGGAAGTGATGTGGTCAGAAACACACTGCACACTCACTCAGATGGCTCTTCATGCGAGGACACTTGTACTTCTTAAACTGTGCGACGGCATTACTGAGCAATGCGATGATCAACTCCTGTGGGGGGGGGAACAAACCCACGCATATAACATAATACTGAATAAACTCAGTACTAATTAACGGTTTAAAATGACATGATCATATTTAATTCAATAGAAAAGAAAGATGCAGGAAGTACAATATTATTAACATTTAAGCCAGGTGCTAATAAACTGCTTGATTTACTTACCAAGACAATTTGTATTTATTTATTTATTCATTTATTTATTTTTACATCTTACCTGAAGCACAGTTAAGAAAAATGATCTCTGGTTAAATAAATGGAAAAGTTCACAAGCGCAAAGTTTATTTATTTTTCTTTTAAACATAACTTCTTTTATTATTACACTTAAATTATGTAAGCATCTGGGATAAAAGCCCTGACGTGTTGTGATACAGTTTTAATGTTAAAAAAAAATAAATAAATAAATTTGCGCAGTTGAGGGAGGAACAGAAGAAATCCGAATACATGTGCAAACAAATCTGAGACGATGAGAAACAAGATAATCTGATTGCTAAAGCGTGCATGACCCCAATTCTTTGGCCTGCTTTTAAGTGGTTCATGAAGTTTAGCTGAAAAAAAAAAACGGAATGTTTAAAGAGACCTACCGAATGCAGGACGTCTCTCTCCTTCAGCTGGAGAGCGAGAATGCCGTGTTTTTCCTTCTCTGCATCAGGTGGATCGATACCTGAAAAAAAGACATCATACTGTCACACAAGAGTACCTGAACATCCAGATGTGGCACAGAAGAGCAACAAAATAAATTGCCCTAGATATAAAAACCTCTCGGATGGCAGGATGTTTCACAGAGAATCGTAGCTAGTCTGTGTTTTTAACATCTCTACATGATACTGGTCAACATTCCGGTCTGAAGGACCGGAAGGTTTTTGTTCTCGTGTACATCTGGAGGATTAAATACAGCGTCCACTAGATACACAGGCATGTGAACAATGCCTTAGTGTATTTGTTCCTTAAGACGGAGTGGACACTCACTCTGATGGCCTTGTCTCCACGATCTCTGTCCATAAAAATCCAGAGCTCCGGCGTTTGTCTCCAAAGGGTCCGGTGTTGGAAAACTCGCGCTGGGCTACAGAAGAATCACAAAACACGTGGAACAACTTTATTATAATCTTCATAGATACAGGATTACAGTGACAAATGTTGAGCTAGTATCCAAAATGACGGAGAGGGTAAGAGTTTCTCTGTACATTCGGCATGCCTAAGGTTGGACAACATAAACACCAATATTTTTATTTAAATACCATGATTTTATCAAATAATAATTATTACTATGAAAATCATTAAAATAACAGAAATATCTTGTCTGATGTTAATAAAGTTTCTCATGTAACAATGCTGATGAAATTACTCCCAAAATTTGCATTGTATACATGAACAAAAAACAAAGGGCTTGAAGGAGCAGCTTTAAACTCGGTGTCTTATTTTGAAGCCCATCACCTTCTTGCTCAACTGAGAAGTAGTGAATCTTTAGAATGCTTGGTCACAGTGAGCGAGCTGCTTTACACAGCCAGTGAGACAAAAAGAGAGAGAGAGAGAGAGTTGATGCAGAGAGAAGTGGAGAGAGTGTTGTGTGAGTGAGTAGCTCTACCTCATGGCTACAGAGCAGGGTGGCTTGCTGCTTGCGCTCCTGGGCGTAACATGCAGCCTGCTGGTAATAAAAGCCAGGGTTCTGTGTCTGTATGGCAGTGAGGCCGAGTTTAATCGCCTCATCAAACAGATCACCGAATGACTGGAACCTGCAGAGGGAGAGGGAGAGAGAGAGAGAGAGAGGGAGGGAGTGAGGGGAGTGAGGGGAGGGGGAGAGAGAGAGAGAGAGAGAGAGAGAGAGAGAGGGAGGGAGTGAGGGGAGTGAGGGGAGGGGGAGAGAGAGAGAGGGAGAGAGAGGGAGAGAGAGAGAGAGAAAGGGAGTGAGAGAGGGTGGTGAGAGGGGGGAGAGAGGGAGAGAGAGAGAGAGAGAGGGAGACAGGTTATTTGTGGTTGATGGTGAAACTCAGTGGTGAACAGAAAATGGAGAACAATAAAACTTTTTTCTATAAGCAGCACCATCTTCTTATCTCTATCATAAGCAAAATGTACAACATCGCAGCTGTTATGAACATTATTATAAACATTATATAGCCACATCTGGCTATATAAAAAAACTTAAACAGAAATACAGAAAACATTCACAAACGCCGTCTCCTACTGCTTAGACATCCAGGCGGTGTGTTCGAAGGCCAGCTCGGCGCTCCCGATCTTCTTCTTGCACAAGTCGATGTGTTTTCTGAACTGAGCGATGGCATCCAGAGGGGTGTTGTGCTGAAAACACAGCCTGCAGATCTGAGGGGAGACGAGGCAGTGCGAGAGAGGTGAGATCAACACTGGCTTCACCAGTGTTGCTGTACAACACTAGCTTCACCAATGTGGGAGGATTTCTTTAACAGGAAACAGGGGCAGATCTCATGTGGCTTGTGGGCTGTACAGACGGACAAAACCCTCTTGGTTTAACTACAGCCACAAAATGAGCAAATCTTAAAGTATTCATGGTTTTTTTTTGTTTAGAAAAACTCACAGAAAGCAGTGCTGGCTGTTTTGCTTTTAAATTCTGGTTTGTGTTGTTCTCTTAAAGTTGCAGTTTGTAAGATTTAGTTGTTTGTTTGCCCCTCAAATACACGTAGGTTACAAAACCATTCATTTGTAGCATAGTATTACAATGTAACTAACGAGGGTCCTCGGTTCACATATCGACACTGAGGTCCTCGGTTCACATATCGACACTGAGGTCCTCGGTTCACATATCGACACTGAGGTCCTCGGTTCACATATTGACACTGAGGTCCTCGGTTCACATATTGACACTGAGGTCCTCGGTTCACATATTGACACTGAGGTCCTCGGTTCACATATTGACACTGAGGTCCTCGGTTCACATATTGACACTGAGGTCCTCGGTTCACATATTGACACTGAGGTCCTCGGTTCACATATTGACACTGAGGTCCTCGGTTCACATATTGACACTGAGGTCCTCGGTTCACATATTGACACTGAGGTCCTCGGTTCACATATTGACACTGAGGTCCTCGGTTCACATATCGACACTGAGGTCCTCGGTTCACATATCGACACTGAGGTCCTCGGTTCACATATCGACACTGAGGTCCTTGGTTCACATATTGACACTGAGGTCCTGTTGTTTAATTTACTCTGCAAGGGAAGCTGTAAAAACAGTGTGTTTCCTGTGTGATTTATTCATATTATAAAGTGTCACTGAGGTACCCTTGAGCAAGGCACCAAACCCCCCCAACTGCTCCTCGGGCATGTGTTCCCGGTGTGTGTGCACTTTGGATGGGTTAAATGCAGAGAACAAATTCTGAGTATGGGTCACCATACTTAGCCGTATGTCACGTCACTTTTTTCCTTTTTTTTCCCTTTATTTATGAACACAATTTAAAGCTTGAGTTTGTTGTTTGTTGACTATTTGCCAACACAAAACATATATGAGTGTGATTCTATTAACTGAAATCAAACAATATCATTTAAAATGAATCTGAATTTTATAAACACACCTTATAATTGATGAACCCAGCCAAAGTCTTGATCTCCAGCATGTTGGTCTCATAGGCACGAAGCTCGTGGATGAGACTGTATGCTGTTTTATAGTATCTGTGAAGGA
The DNA here is from genome assembly GCF_030014155.1 of Tachysurus vachellii. Classification (NCBI taxonomy): domain Eukaryota; kingdom Metazoa; phylum Chordata; class Actinopteri; order Siluriformes; family Bagridae; genus Tachysurus; species Tachysurus vachellii. The sequence continues at coordinate 7,055,256 of NC_083473.1, read as the reverse complement.
GAATAAACAGAGAGAATATAAAGAGCGTTAGCATAGTTGTCCAGGAAAGGTACCTTGACAGCAAAAAAAATTAAATAAAATAAAAAATCGTACTTAAGAGCGTTCTGTGTGTCCTGTTTAAGCTCACTGAAGAAGCCAGTTTTAAACTGGTGCCTCACAAACAGCAGCTGAAACACAAACAAATGACAAAATCATTAAGGAGTTTTCAAAAAAGATGAGATTCGTCTTAAAGGTTTTGCCTGCCGAGAATTAGGGAAGTAAAAATTCTATTCAATTCAGATAAAAAGCTGATTGCAGAATGTTCTAACGTTTAGTTTCAAACACAAATTAAATCATTCATTCATTCATTCATCTTCTACCGCTTATCCGAACTACCTCGGGTCACGGGGAGCCTGTGCCTATCTCAGGCGTCATCGGGCATCAAGGCAGGATACACCCTGGACGGAGTGCCAACCCATCGCAGGGCACACACACACACTCTCATTCACTCACACACTACGGACAATTTTCCAGAGATGCCAATCAACCTACCATGCATGTCTTTGGACCGGGGGAGGAAACCGGAGTACCCGGAGGAAACCCCCGAGGCACGGGGAGAACATGCAAACTCCACACACACAAGGCGGAGGCGGGAATCGAACCCCGACCCTGGAGGTGTGAGGCGAACGTGCTAACCACTAAGCCACCGTGCCCCCCCCAAATTAAATCATTTTAACTTAAAAAAAAAAAACTAATTATCTCGGCCAACAGGATGCTGGAGTCTAAAGCAAGTGCTTTGTCTGTTCAGTTTTTTAATAGCACTTTAATAAATCTAAATTTAATGACAAGTGCATACTAAATAACTTTTAGCTCCCCCTAGTGTCCGACAATGTGTAAAGCAATGTTTGCTACATGCTATAAACCATTTTACATTTCATCTGACAGGAAGTGACTAAAAGGCAGGCAAACTTCCCATTTCAAAAAAGGAAAGCAACAAATAACGTCAATAAACAATAAAATAAAATAAGTAATGGAGACCAAAGTGCTGGTTCGAAAACAAAATTGCTAGTGAGTGAATATAATGAGATGTGTGACATGGATGGATAGAAATAATAGCGTGGCTACGTAACGTTCCTGCTTACAAAACAAGTCATATAAACAGATCTAAATGATGATTCATGATTTATCAGGTATTATGTCTCTGGAAACAGGAATTGGATTTAGAGGTCACAGTAGGTGTGATGCCGCTTATAACCTTCAGTATTACCTGATGAGTGGTTTTATTGAGGAACTCTTTGTGAGACTTTACTCTCCGTATCTCGTTATAGTAGTAGGTTTGAGCGTGCTCGTAAAACGCATTCTCCAACCTACACGTGGACAAGAAGTTAGGAGCACAGACAAAATCAGCCTGCGGACAATACATAGTGTCCTCAATCAGAATGTCAAGAGACAGTTTTCGGTTTCTGACCTGATGATGTAGCCGACCAGGTGATCGGTGTGAGGGAGGACAAACAGGGACTTGGCTGAGAGATCGCAGGCGTTACACAGAGCAGCGGCTCTCTCCGATGCCACCACATCCTCGCCTGTGTATACAGGTGTGATGGATATTTAGGAACAACAGTGTGTGTATACAGATGTGATGGATATTTGGTCCTTTAGTAAGTGTGTGTGTGTATACAGATGTGATCGATGTTTATTATAACACTGTGTATACAGATGTGACACACATATATTTGGTTCTTCAGTGTGTGTATACAGATATTATAGTTATATGGAAGTGTATTGTAGCCATACCAGGAGGAAGAGGAGTCTTCTTTTGAATTAAAACAACGGCAACTTTAGTGTTTCTACCTTGCAGACTTGTCCTTCATAAAAAATAACAAAAACAACCAAACAGAGAATACTTTAGACATGAGACATTACAGCATGCTCTGGTTAAACATACAGATTTTAAAGTTACATTAACACAAATGGGATTTGTAAATCTTGCCATGGAAAGCCATGTGCTGTTGAAAGATTCAATTTTTCAAGCTGTTTCAATCAGAAATCAATCTTATGAGACATGCACTGTTTCAGCTGAGGTTGTGGGCTGGGAAAGACAATATGATAACATAAATGTCTGAAACTGTCGTAATTCTCTTTTTTTTTTGATATATTGCAAGAATCAAAATATCTTTTTAGAACATTAAAAAAAGGCACAAACGCTGCTGCTGATATGATGTTAGAATTTCCTGAACCTCATAGTCATCATCCAAAAGCCCTAAAAATAACCCAAAAACAAGATCCGGACACATCATCCACGACTACCTGACGATCTCTACTTTAGTGGCGCACTCGGACTGCTTCTCCTTCCACTGAGCGTCGTCCCAGTCCAGCTCGTAGAAGAGCACCACCAGTGCAGGCACGAGGTTCAAGTGCTTATTCATCCAACCTGTCTTCAGGATACCTTTTGGGATGTACCACTCATATGACGTTCTCTGTTAAAATACATCGTAGCGTCAAGTCACCTCTAGATCCACTAGAAAGGAGTCAGTACTGTAGTACATTTTTAGTTCAGTTACTGTGTACCTTGGTTCTGCACTTTGGGTACTCGTGGTCTCCTGGCAGCACTTTAAAAGAAATAGGCACTCTGTCAGCCCGTCGGTTGGCGCAGAAAGCGTCCCAGATGGCGCGATGGACAGCATTGTAGATCACGTCGAGGCCAGTCAGAGCCACAAAAGCCATGGGCCTGCAGCACAACTCTGGTGGCAGCTCCCACTGTGTCGGACTCATCTTGTTCAAGCGGCTGCTTCACCAGTCTACAACTGTAACAGCTATATATCAATTATACTGTCATCACAGAGAATATATATTGTGTATATTCACACACGAACGTACATCCCTGAGGGATGTCATGGGGTCTGAACTCTTCTGTCAGAAATCAAACAATTAATCTAAGAAAGACTATTTTCAGAAAATGCTAAATTAATCAATATGTATAATTAATTCAACCTCGTTTTAGGTTTACTCATTACTAAGCTCCATTTGAATGCAACAAATCTGATATTTTTTAAAGACGATAAAATGAGAACTCTTAATGACAAACTCATCCATGTACACATCATTAACCCCCAAAAAATACTGAAGAAAAGGAGATGCACTCAGTTACAAGTACTACAAGTTCTATACAGTAGTAATAGTTGTGTGCAGATATTCGTGCTCGATTCTCCTTTAATTTTCAGCAGTAAGGTTGACATCACAAAGTAAAGACAATTTAAAAATGTATAAATATTTGATGATTCTGACACACTGCATTAGCTGGTCAGTACATTCGTTTTACAGAACCACAAGAGTAAAGCTAAGCTTCTTTATTTCAGTACTTTAATTCAAACTGTTGGAAGCTGGACACCAAAAACATTCCGTGTTAAAAGGTTATTGTGAGTGTAATGTTACTACACTGACATATTATCCGCAGCAGTGTTTACTTTTGTTATCCAGATCCGCACACAGCTAGCAGCTTGCTAACAGCTAGCTAACAGCTAGCTAGCTACTAAAACATTCCTCTGCTAACAATAATGTCAGTATTTCGGTACAACTACAGAAACGAGATGTTCGTTAACAGGTACTTACTGCTCTGGGTAAATATTCTACTTGGACAGTGTGACCTCAGTACATTTAACCGATTTATACGCTGTGTTTACGTTCGTGTAGCTTCAAGCTAATTGACAACCCATGACTCACAAACTCTTCTTCGGTGGTGTCTGTAGCATAGGATACGTTACTGCCATCTCTCGGTCGACTGGAAACAAAACCTCAGGAGTTATTTAATGTTGTACATTTTACAGTTGTTATGTATATTTTTTTCATCTCTCTCTTGTCTGTTGTGACATGTGAAGGAAAAAAAAACATACTTGCATGCGCATGAGATCATTTTTTGATTAATCAAGGTTATTTAGCATAAATAACAATAAATAATGACACAGCACCATAATAATGATAATGATAATAATAATAGCAACAACAACAATAATAATAATTAAACAATAATAATAATAATGATGATGATAATAATAATAATAATAATAATTAAAATATTAATAATAATAATAATGATTATAATAATAACAATAATTAAAATATTAATAATAATAATAATGATCATAATAATAACAATAAATATAAGAACTGCAATAATAATATTAATAATACATTTTATAATAATAATCATAATAATAATAATAACAACAACAACAACAACAATAATAATAATAACAATAAAAATAAGAACAACAATAATAACATTAATAATACATTTTAGAATAATAATAACAACAATAACAATAATGAAAACAACAACAACAACAACAACAACAACAACAATACTACTACTACTACTACTACTACTAATAATAATAATAATAATAATAATAATAATAATAATAATAATAATAATAATAATAATAATAGCTGTGATCTTGAAGCGGTGCTGACGTATAATGTCCGCGACATGAGAAAGCATGTGTGAGTGAGTGCGCATGCGGAAGCAGAAGGGAGTCGCACCGGTGAATGCAGAAGCACTATGGCTGACAAAGCGCAGATACAGGAGGCGATTAAAGTACAAGGAGAGGTGGTGCGAAAACTTAAAGCAGAAAAAGCCAACAAGGAACAGGTTCGTGCGCTAATATGTGATTGTACTTGTTTTTAAACACGAGCCCTGTGTGATCATTACTGCATGACGTCACTGGCTAACATGTGCGTTTAGCTTTTAGCTTTGACTCGATCAACAACATTGTAGTTAGATTTTATCTGTCAGGTAATTGTATCACGGTGTAAACATTTATCCAGCAATAGAATAGCAACAGATTGTGTAGCTTAAAGCTGCTCCACGCTCCATAACTCAGTGTTAGCAAAGAGCTGATGCAATATATGGATGGAGCTGTTAGGAGAAAGGCGACTCTGGATCAGTGCCATGTACTTACTGTACTTACTGTACTTACTGTACTCAATGTACTTAATGTACTCAATGTACTTACTGTACTCACTGTACTCACTGTACTTACTGTACTTACTGTACTCACTGTACTTACTGTACTCACTGTACTCACTGTACTCAATGTACTTACTGTACTCACTGTCTGCTGCTTTCTCTATATTTTCACACGTCACTTAGGAGACATGACCTTTTATATGTCTGTGATCATCTCCTCATCTTCACTGTTTGCTCAAATCTCACTTCAAAAATCCATTCTGAATAAAATCCAGTCTTGCAAATGAATAGAAGATCTTCAGGTTTATTTTGGACTGAAATTCTTTCATTCATATATTAATCCTTTGGTTCCTGTGTGACCCACTGATGGTGATGCAGCGGCGCTTTAGTGATTTAGTCTCTTCATCTGTCTCACTTCTTATCTGCCAGAATTGAATCACAAAGCCCATCTGACTAGTCAAACTACCTCAGATTCGGTCCGAGATAGTTTAGAGCGAAATCCTGACGAGCTGGTGTGCTCTGTATGTTAGTGGTATGTGATTAGAGGAGGTGTGTCCCTGTGTGATTTATTCTGTTGATGCAGAAGTCGTCTAGACTGCGCCTGATTTTGACACCTTGCTTTCATGTTTTGCTTCCTTGATGCTGTGATGCCCCTAGTGTTAGGGTCGCTCACCACTTTTCTCCTGTTCTTCCTGCCTGCTGCTGCTGTGGTTCCTCTATATTTCTTCTATACTCGTCATCGTCGTTATCGGCATCATCTTGCTGTCCTGATTGCTGGATTTCGCGTTTTCTGGCCCTGACCTGCGGATGGTGTTCGATTCCTGAACTCTGGTGCGACGACTGTATCTGTGTGTGTGCGTGTGTGCATTTGGAAAATGGCCACCCTCGGTTTGGCGTGTGTGCGTCTCTGCGCTGGACTGACTGGACGTCGGGCTTCACTGTGGCTCCGCCCCATGCGCTGCCTTTCTGGGATGACTGTATCTCAGGTAGGAGAAAAGAAACCCAGTTTTCATGATATTATGTAATTTTTAACTTGGTCATGAGAGCCACAATCAAATAAAGAGGTATACATTATAATAATCTGTCTGTCCAAATGGTGTCTTTGAGGCTAAATTAAAGGACTGTGGATACGGAGGCTTTTTTTTCCTCTCTAAAAAGATGTTGATTTAACATTTGTGAAAGATGTTCTTTGACGTTTCACAAATTCCAGTATCGATGGCTAAAAAGTATGACGTCGTTCTTTAATAAGTAAAAGAAAATTGTAACTGACTTTGACAAAACTGACCTTTTGAAGAAGAGCAAATAAAAGTTCATGGATTAGATCTAGAAAATCTAGAAGCCACGAGCACGTAGTGTAAGCTTTTGTGTTACAGTAACAGCACAATCTGAACTGCAGAGTCACTGCTGTTTTTTTATCAAAATAACTCAAGCAATGGAGAGGAATGTGCAGAGCAAGTCGTCCTGCTGCTGCTTATTTTTGTAGAGAACGCTTTAATGAGCACAGAAGGTGACTGCACGCCTCTTTAGTTTGCAGGTACTGAACATTTTCTATCCTGACATCCTGTTTCTGTCCTGTTCTGCATGTCCTGCTGTTATTTACAGTTATTAATGAGGGTTTATAATTTTTGTTTTGTTTTTTTCCCTCATAGATTGATGAAGAAGTCGCCAAACTGTTAGAGCTGAAGGCTCGACTCGGAGGAGACGATGGCAAACAAACGTTTGTTCTTAAGACAGCGAAGGTAGGTGAAGGAGTGTGTGTGTGCCCGGGTTAGTGTGTGTGTGTGCCTGGGTTAGTGTGTGTGTGCCCGGGTTAGTGTGTGTGTGTGTGCCCGGGTTAGTGTGTGTGTGCCCGGGTTAGTGTGTGTGTGTGTGTGTGCCCGGGTTAGTGTGTGTGTGTGTGTGTGCCCGGGTTAGTGTGTGTGTGTGCCCGGGTTAGTGTGTGTGTGCCCGGGTTAGTGTGTGTGTGTGTGCCCGGGTTAGTGTGTGTGTGTGTGTGTGTGCCCGGGTTAGTGTGTGTGTGTGTGTGTGTGCCCGGGTTAGTGTGTGTGTGTGCCCGGGTTAGTGTGTGTGTGCCCGGGTTAGTGTGTGTGTGCCCGGGTTAGTGTGTGTGTGCCCGGGTTAGTGTGTGTGTGCCCGGGTTAGTGTGTGTGTGTGTGCCCGGGTTAGTGTGTGTGTGTGTGCCCGGGTTAGTGTGTGTGTGTGTGTGCCCGGGTTAGTGTGTGTGTGTGTGCCCGGGTTAGTGTGTGTGTGTGTGCCCGGGTTAGTGTGTGTGTGTGTGCCCGGGTTAGTGTGTGTGTGTGTGCCCGGGTTAGTGTGTGTGTGTGTGCCCGGGTTAGTGTGTGTGTGTGTGCCCGGGTTAGTGTGTGTGTGTGTGCCCGGGTTAGTGTGTGTGTGTGTGCCCGGGTTAGTGTGTGTGTGTGTGTGTGTGTGTGTGCCCGGGTTAGTGTGTGTGTGTGTGTGTGTGTGTGTGTGCCCGGGTTAGTGTGTGTGTGTGTGTGTGTGTGTGTGTGTGTGCCCGGGTTAGTGTGTGTGTGTGTGTGTGTGTGTGTGTGTGTGTGTGTGTGCCCGGGTTAGTGTGTGTGTGTGTGTGCCCGGGTTAGTGTGTGTGTGTGTGTGTGTGTGTGTGTGCCCGGGTTAGTGTGTGTGTGTGTGTGTGTGTGCCCGGGTTAGTGTGTGTGTGTGTGTGTGTGTGTGCGTGCCCGGGTTAGTGTGTGTGTGTGTGCGTGCCCGGGTTAGTGTGTGTGTGTGTGCGTGCCCGGGTTAGTGTGTGTGTGTGTGCGTGCCCGGGTTAGTGTGTGTGTGTGCGTGCCCGGGTTAGTGTGTGTGTGTGTGCGTGCCCGGGTTAGTGTGTGTGTGTGTGCGTGCCCGGGTTAGTGTGTGTGTGTGTGCGTGCCCGGGTTAGTGTGTGTGTGCGTGCCCGGGTTAGTGTGTGTGTGTGTGCCCGGGTTAGTGTGTGTGTGTGCCCGGGTTAGTGTGTGTGTGTGCCCGGGTTAGTGTGTGTGTGTGCCCGGGTTAGTGTGTGTGTGTGTGTGCGTGCCCGGGTTAGTGTGTGTGTGTGCGTGCCCGGGTTAGTGTGTGTGTGTGCGTGCCCGGGTTAGTGTGTGTGTGTGCGTGCCCGGGTTAGTGTGTGTGTGTGCGTGCCCGGGTTAGTGTGTGTGTGTGCGTGCCCGGGTTAGTGTGTGTGTGTGTGTGTGCGTGCCCGGGTTAGTGTGTGTGTGTGTGTGTGCGTGCCCGGGTTAGTGTGTGTGTGTGTGTGTGTGCGTGCCCGGGTTAGTGTGTGTGTGTGTGCGTGCCCGGGTTAGTGTGTGTGTGTGCGTGCCCGGGTTAGTGTGTGTGTGTGTGCGTGCCCGGGTTAGTGTGTGTGTGTGCGTGCCCGGGTTAGTGTGTGTGTGTGCGTGCCCGGGTTAGTGTGTGTGTGTGCGCGTGCCCGGGTTAGTGTGTGTGTGTGCGTGTGCCCGGGTTAGTGTGTGTGTGCGTGTGCCCGGGTTAGTGTGTGTGTGTGTGCGTGTGCCCGGGTTAGTGTGTGTGTGTGCGTGTGCCCGGGTTAGTGTGTGTGTGTGCGTGCCCGGGTTAGTGTGTGTGTGTGCGTGCCCGGGTTAGTGTGTGTGTGTGCGTGCCCGGGTTAGTGTGTGTGTGTGCGTGCCCGGGTTAGTGTGTGTGTGTGCGTGCCCGGGTTAGTGTGTGTGTGTGCGTGCCCGGGTTAGTGTGTGTGTGTGCGTGCCCGGGTTAGTGTGTGTGTGTGCGTGCCCGGGTTAGTGTGTGTGTGTGCGTGCCCGGGTTAGTGTGTGTGTGTGCGTGCCCGGGTTAGTGTGTGTGTGTGCCCGGGTAGGTGTGTGTGTGTGTGCCCGGGTAGGTGTGTGTGTGTGTGCCCGGGTTAGTGTGTGTGTGTGTGCCCGGGTTAGTGTGTGTGTGTGCCCGGGTGAGTGTGTGTGTGTGTGTGTGTGCCCGGGTTAGTGTGTGTGTGTGTGTGTGTGTCCCCGGGTTAGTGTGTGTGTGTCCCCGGGTTAGTGTGTGTGTGTGCCCGGGTTAGTGTGTGTGTGTGTGCCCGGGTTAGTGTGTGTGTGTGCGTGCCCGGGTTAGTGTGTGTGTGTGCCCGGGTTAGTGTGTGTGTGTGTGTGTGCCCGGGTTAGAGTGTGTGTGTGTGTGTGTGTGTGTGTGCCCGGGTTAGTGTGTGTGTGTGTGTGTGTGTGTGTGTCCCCGGGTTAGTGTGTGTGTGTCCCCGGGTTAGTGTGTGTGTGTCCCCGGGTTAGTGTGTGTGTGTCCCCGGGTTAGTGTGTGTGTGTCCCCGGGTTAGTGTGTGTGTGTCCCCGGGTTAGTGTGTGTGTGTCCCCGGGTTAGTGTGTGTGTGTCCCCGGGTTAGTGTGTGTGTGTCCCCGGGTTAGTGTGTGTGTGTCCCCGGGTTAGTGTGTGTGTGTCCCCGGGTTATTGTGTGTGTGTCCCCGGGTTATTGTGTGTGTGTCCCCGGGTTATTGTGTGTGTGTCCCCGGGTTAGTGTGTGTGTGTCCCCGGGTTAGTGTGTGTGTGTCCCCGGGTTAGTGTGTGTGTGTCCCCGGGTTAGTGTGTGTGTGTCCCCGGGTTAGTGTGTGTGTGTCCCCGGGTTAGTGTGTGTGTGTCCCCGGGTTAGTGTGTGTGTGTCCCCGGGTTAGTGTGTGTGTGTCCCCGGGTTAGTGTGTGTGTGTCCCCGGGTTAGTGTGTGTGTGTCCCCGGGTTAGTGTGTGTGTGTCCCCGGGTTAGTGTGTGTGTGTCCCCGGGTTAGTGTGTGTGTGTCCCCGGGTTAGTGTGTGTGTGTCCCCGGGTTAGTGTGTGTGTGTGCCCGGGTTAGTGTGTGTGCCCGGGTTAGTGTGTGTGCCCGGGTTAGTGTGTGTGCCCGGGTTAGCGTGTGTGTGTGTGTGTGTGTGTGTGTGTGTGTGCCCGGGTTAGTGTGTGTGTGTGTGTGTGTGTGTGCCCGGGTTAGTGTGTGTGTGTGTGTGTGTGTGCCCGGGTTAGTGTGTGTGTGTGTGTGTGTGTGTGCCCGGGTTAGTGTGTGTGTGTGTGTGTGTGCCCGGGTTAGTGTGTGTGTGTGTGTGTGTGTGTGTGTGTGCCCGGGTTAGTGTGTGTGTGTGTGTGTGTGTGTGCCCGGGTTAGTGTGTGTGTGCCCGGGTTAGTGTGTGTGTGTGTGTGCCCGGGTTAGTGTGTGTGTGTGTGTGTCCCGGTTAGTGTGTGTGTGTGCCCGGGTTAGTGTGTGTGCGCCTGTGTGTGCCCGGGTTAGTTTGTGTGCGCATGCGCCTGCCCATGTCTGTGTGCGCGCGTGCCCGGGTTTGTGTGTGTGTGTGCGCACAGGTTTGTGTTTGTTTGTGTATATGTGTATGCTTGCATATATACGTGTGTGTGTGTGTGTGTGTGTGTGTGTGTGTAGGGGACCAGGGACTACAACCCCAAACAGATGGCCATCAGAGAGAAAGTGTTCAACATCATCATCAGCTGCTTTAAACGCCATGGAGCTGAGACCATCGACACCCCTGTCTTTGAGCTCAAGGTATACACACACCTGTGCACACGTGCGTGCGCGCACACACACACACACACGCACACTTGTTCTTAAATCAGTCTTGCACCAGTGTCAGCAAAGTTGTACGTGTTGACGATAGCATCCTAAAATACAGTTTCAACAAAGCATTTGCTTGTGTTTGTGCTCAGGAAACACTGACAGGGAAATACGGCGAAGACTCCAAACTCATCTACGACCTGAAGGACCAGGGTGGAGAACTGCTGTCTCTCAGATACGACCTCACTGTATCCTCCTGCATTAAAGATTCACCCCAGAACGTCTGCTCAGATCGGCTCTAAACCAGGAAGGAATTGCTTAAAGAAAATAGCTTAAAGACAAGCAAGAAAATCAGCAGTAGAACCGTTTTACTGTCTTGTTTCTAACTTTCTCGTACATTATTATTTGTTTTTCTCACGCTGTGATATTTTTCCTGTAGGATTCCTTCATTGTGTAGCAGCTTGAGTCTCGTAAGAGCAAGATAAAAAACTTAAGTGACGTTTATTAAACCCAACATTTTGCTTTTTCCTGTTTTCGTGCTTGTGTGTTGTGCTCTCTTAACTGCTTCCTGTTCAGGTACCGTTTGCTCGCTACTTGGCCATGAACAAGATTACGAACATTAAACGCTATCATATCGCCAAAGTGTACCGCAGAGACAACCCCGCCATGACCCGGGGCCGCTACCGAGAGTTCTACCAGTGTGTGAGTGTTTCCTGTTTCATCCTTACACACTGCCACTGTTTAACTCCGACTTAGTCTCAGTCTTAACTTAGACTTAAACTCGGTCTGTTTAATAACAGCTTTTTGAGCTGATTGCTCTATAAATCTAGGATACAGTGCCTTTGCGAAAGTATTCACACCCCTTGGCGTGTGTTAGTACTAGGAATTTGGGGGGTTTGTACATCAAATGGTTCACAACGTGCCTACTACTATGAAGGGGCCAAACTGTGACGCAAAGAATATTTAAAAGAAAACAAAACCGAAATCTTGATTGTCTGTAAGTTTTCACCCTCTCTTTCCCTAGAGGGAGGGGGTGAATACTTTTGCAAGACCTTGTTGGTTTTTCTCTATCTCACTCTTTCTCCTGTGCTGTAGGATTTCGACATCGCAGGGCAGTATGACCCGATGATCCCTGACGCAGAGTGTTTGAAGATCGTTTACGAGATCCTGAGTGAACTGGACCTGGGCGAATTCCGCATTAAGGTCAGAAGCCTTAAATGTACACAAACCAACTGAGCCAGAAAACATATTTAGACAATACATCAAATATCAAAAATCAGCGAGTCGAGTCGGCAAAATCGATCGTCCGAAGTCTCTTCACCTAGCTCTTATTTTATCTAGTAATATAATGTACTAGAGCTGAAGTTTCATTTATATTGCCATACACTGTTGCATAAGTATTTACCCCCTTTGAACTTTCCCACATTTTGAAACAGAATGAATTAGGATTACGTATCAAGTTGTGTAGCTTTCTAATGTATTATTATTATTATTATTATTATAATTACTAATAATAATAATATAATTGCCATGTGAGCTGTTGGCCTTATGTCCTTGGCCTTATGTCCTTATGTTTTTTTGCTCTATGTTGCCCCCTAGTGGACTAACAGACACATTAACAAGATTTGTGTTAGATTTACAAAAAGCATATTTAACTTTTCTCATTATTAGCTGTTAAAAGCCGTAACGTCAGACGTGTTGTCATGGTTTCACTAAAATTTGTGTTGCTAATCAATTTTTATTCTTATTAAAAAATATATATATATTTTATATATAATATATATGACCGAGCGTTATATCCTTGCGGCGGCTTTACAGGTGAATGACCGGCGTATTCTGGATGGTATGTTTGCGGTGTGCGGCGTTCCGGACGAGAAATTCCGTACCATCTGCTCGACGGTGGACAAACTGGACAAGGTGAGGGCTGAACCACAGCATCGTGTTTAGACCTGTACCGGTAACAGCCTTCAACTGATGCAGTGTTGACTGCTGCCACAGAGCTTGACGTTATTTACTTCACCGAGATTTAGTTCGGCACTAAAGAAGTACCGGATAAAAACTTTATAAGGCAGAAACTAATCTATGGTTTGTTTCATGGTAATCAGCTCATCAGGAGGCACCCAGCCCATTAATTCACTCAATCATACTGCGTAAATAAAAACGCATCTATAATGAAGAGCTTTGTGTGCCTCCACGTTTTACACAATTCTTTACAGATTACACGCATCATTATATAAAAGACACGTCAGTTAGAGCTCTACATGATCTAGATCCAAACTCTCTGCCTGTCACCTTTAAAGGCAGGGTCTCCGATTTTGAGAAATGCTTCAGAAAACTGAGTCGGGCCGAATAATAAACGAAAATCAAAACAAAAATCAAGAGCAGAAAGGGGCGGGGCTTGTCAATATGTGGCGGAGAGAGTGTTCAGTGCGCATGTGTGACATTAGCAGAAAGTGGTTTTAACATTGACTTGGAGGATAAAAACAAAGGAAGAAAGGCTTACGATAAGGCAAGAAGTAGGACGTGTTAATATAGGATCAGCTTTCCAGCGCTGGAGAGAACTGAAGGAGCGGGAAGTTGGCGCATATTCACAGATTGAAACGCTGTTACTACACAAATAACACCTCTTTTCTATCGTAGTAATGTAGAGACGCAGCTACAACCACGTTTTGTGTAGTAACAGCGTTTAGCTCAGGAGTTATTGACTCTGGAAATTTTGTTATTGACTCTGGACTCTGGAAACTCTGGAAACTTTACTTTTCCTGCTCGATAGGTGAGTAACGTTGGTTTTGCTTTGGTTCACAGAACTAATATAAGCCGTCCTTTGCATGATTATGCTTGTGTGTCATTTTTGCTTGTTTGTTTATCTGCAATCGTATTGTTCTTCCCTTCTTTCCATTAGTTGCCTGGGTTACATATGTAGGTGTGGGCGGAGCTATCGATACAGGGGTGGGACCCATTTGGGTTAGGGGCGTGTTTGTTTTGGTGATTTCAAATGTCGACATTGACTTTCAAAAATCGGAGACCCCACCTTTAAGTTGAAGTAGAGTTTATTGTTTAAAGTTTATTGTAGACCTGCATTCTGAAAAACTGGTGATTTTTATATTTCTGGCATTTGGCAGACGCACTGTTCAGGCATAGAGATTTAACTTTATCTCATTTATACACCTGAGCAGTTGAAGGTTAAGGATCTCGCTCAGGGCCCCAAAAGTGTCAGCTCAGTGGTCCTGGGATTTCAAGTCAAGTTATAAGAAGCTTTTATTGTCATTTTTACCCTATATAGCTGATGTGGTACATTGAAATTGAGAGCAGAAAGCAGTGAAATCGGGTGTGTATGTTGTCAGCGCAATACACATACAGTGGTGCAGGTGCTGGGCTGTGAGGGATGTGCGATTACTACTTTTACAGCCATTCATGTGTGAGGACGATTCACACGTGTAAGTAAAGCTAGGGGAGTAGCGTAGGGTTAAAGATGTTTCACTGAATTTCCCGATATCTTTTTTTTAATTTTTGTGCAAAAAAACTGAAAGAAGAAATGATCCTAACAAAAGTTCTCATCTGTCATCATCCTGTCAGTCATCACATCTGCTTGTGTCACACGCCTAACATCACGAGACTCCTGCTCTGTGCTGCGACCGCGGCCCGTGCCGAACAGAACGGACGAGCGTCACTTCGTACCCGTAGGGTCCGTTATCCGACCGAACTAAATTTATTATACAGATGTCTTTTTCACAATGAGCTACTCAAGGGCCCGGAACAAATGACCTCGCGGCTGTGTGTTATTCAGTACGTTGTGCGAATCTGAACAAAGAGAGT